>NC_056733.1:865564222-865601722 GCF_019279795.1 Protopterus annectens | reverse complement strand
GCATGGATTCAGAGAGTTTGGGTTTTAGAATGGCTAAGTGGTGGTTGCTGCTTTTTTGTTTGAGTAGTGAATGAGTGAGAGAGGAAGGGGGCAGTAACAGGACAAGAGACTAAGAAGAGAGTCTGCATAGCCTTTGTCTTGAATCTGCCACTGAGGTAAGAAGAGCGTTTGGTTACGCAGTTTGAGTAACAGGGAGCCTAGAAGGAGGCAGTTTGCCTAAATCAACAAATGGAACATGCAGTGGCCACTGCCACGCCAAACTACCAAACATAGAACTAGGATGCGCAATTCATCAAAACCACATATGTAGCTCCCCAGCGCGTGCGCACACACACACACACACACACACACACACACACACACACACACACACACACACACACACACACTTCCTTAACATCTGCAGGACAATCTGGCTCTGTTTGCCCAGCTCCATGGGCCCCACCAGGTGGAAGTCAAAGTGTGAGCCTACTTCTAGCACTACCCATCTACGCATTCACCATCAGTCGGTGTATGCTCTAACACTTTACACAGTGGATGCTCAGGGGCATTACACACTACTCTGTCACGTTATTAACTCACAATAAACATCTGACCTAGATGCAAGTCCATTATTCAATACTCAGATGCAGTCATATAAAATCTATTAACAGTGCAACTATTGCTACAGCAATGCCTGCAGCTGTACGTCCTACTCACATGCACAGCTCTGTCCGTAATAGCAGTACACATATTAACAACATATACACAATACAATTCCCAGACCATTACAACATATATATATATATATATATATATATATATATATATATATATATATATATATATATACACATACATACACACCCACACAATACAATTCCCAGACCATTACAGCATACACACACACACAATACAATTCCCAGACCATTACAGCATACACACACACACAATACAATTCCCAGACCATTGCAACATATATATATATATATATATATATATATATATATATATATATATATATATATATATATATATATATATATATATATATATATATATATATATATATATATTATATATATATATACATATATGCACAATACAGTTCCCAGACCATTAAGTTATATGTAGAGTCCATCTGTCTTTTTGTTTACAAGTCACACAAAATCTAGCAAATGTGTCTTTTACAAGCAAGAAGCACACAAGACTAGTGGGCAAAAAAGTACCTTAAAAGCAGCATAAGTAGACAGCCAGCCAATAAGAGACACTTTGGTGCAAACCTGGTAAGAAATATAAAACATGGCAAGCTAAAATTGTACAAAATCTTCTTCTTTCGGCTGCTCCCATTAGGGGTCGCCACAGCAGATCAACTGTTTCCATTTCCTCCTGTCCTCTGCATCTTGCTCTGTAACACCAACCACCTGCATACCCTCTCTCACCACATCCATAAACCTTATTTTAGGCCTTCCTCTTTTCCTGTTACCTGGCAGCTTCATCCTTAGCATCTTTTTCCCAATATACTCTGCATCCCTCCTCAGCACATGTCCAAACCAACATAATCTTGCCTCTCTGGCTTTGTCTCCAAACCTTCCAACCTGGGCTGACCCTCTAATATACTTATTCCCAATCCTGTCCATCCTCGCCACACCCAGTGCAAATCTTAACATCTTCAACTCTGCCACGTCAAGCTCTGACTCCTGCCTTTTTATCAATGCCACTGTCTCCAACCCGTATAACATAGCTGGTCTCACTACCCTCTTGTAGACCTTCCCTTTCACTCTTACTGGTACCCCTCTGTCACAAATCACTCTCGACACTCTTCTCCACCCATTCCACCCTGCCTGTACTCTCTTCTTCACCTCTCTTCTACACTCACCATTACTCTGAACTGTTGATCCCAAGTACTTAAACTCATTCACCTTCGCCACCTCTTCTCCCTGCATCCTCACCATTCCTCTATCCTTCCTCTCATTCACACACATATATTCTGTCTTAGTCCTGCTGACCTTCATTCCTCTTCTCTCTAGAGCGTATCTCCACCTCTCCAGGGTCTCCTCCACCTGTTCCCTACTCTCACTACAGATCACAATGTCATCTGCAAACATCATAGTCCACGGGGACTCCCGTCTGATCTCGTCTGTCAACCTGTCCATCACCATTGCAAATAAGAAAGGGCTCAGAGCTGATCCTTGATGTAATCCCACCTCCACCTTAAACGCATCCGTCACTCCCACCGCAGACCTCACCGCTGTCACACTACCCTCATACATATCTTGTACCACTCTTACATACTTCTCTGACACTCCCGACTTCCTCATACAATACCACAACTCCTCTCTAGGCACCCTGTCATATGCTTTCGCTAAATCCACAAAGACACAATGCAACTCCTTCTGACCTTCTCTGTACTTTTCCATCAACACTCTCAGAACAAACATCGCATCTGTAGTGCTCTTTCCTGGCATGAAACCATACTGATGATCACTAATCATCACCTCCCTTCTTAACCTAGCTTCCACTACTCTTTCCCATAACTTCATGCTGTGACTGATCAGTTTAATCCCTCTGTAGTTAACTACAGCTCTGCACATCACCCTTATTCTTAAAAAATCGGTACCAAAACACTTTCTCCATTCCTCAGGTATCCTCTCACTTTCCAAGATTTCATTAAACAATCTAGTTAAAAACTCCACTGCCATTTCACCTAAACACCTCCATGCTTCCACAGGTATGTCATCTGGACCAACAGCCTTTCCGTTCTTCATCCTCTTCATAGCTATCCTTACTTCCTCCTTGCTAATCCACTGCACTTCATGATTCACTATCCACACATCATCCGACCTTCTCTCCCTCTCATTCTCTTCATTCATCAACCCCTCAAAGTACTCTTTCCATCTGCTCAACACACTCTCCTCGCTTGTGGGTACGTGTAAAATTGTACAAAATCCAAAAAGAAAAAAAAAAACAGAGCAATGTAACACACCATACACTACAATGCATTTTTTTTTGCCAAGAAAGGCTTGAATTTGGGGTATACAGAAAGAGCAGCTGAAACCCTCGCAATGGTCTGTGCCTCCCAAAATAAGATTCCGACAGCATTTCTAAATGCAACAACTTTACAACATGATGATTCCCACAACAACTAGTCTAGTGAAATGATTCTATTTGGACTTTTCCTGCCATATTGTGGGGGATGCCAAGTCAAGATAAAACCCACTTTCTTGCTCAGCAGTCCATATATAATCCCAGTTTATTCTCTATATGCCCACCATATTATATTACTTCTGGTTAGCTGTGTGGTTCAACTCTTTTGCCATCGTCAACTTCAGAAACAAATGCAACAACATGAATTACTGGAGAATTACTCACAGCTCAGAGGGTTGACAACAACTATCCACACCTCAAAAGGGTTGAGCCAAAATTACACTACATGGAGTTAAAGGATGACTTCTTATACTGCGTGTGGATTAATGGGCAATTACCCACACTTCATGGGATTGTTGAAAAACTACCCACAGACAATAATTACCAACACTTTATGAGTTTAATGGAACTAGCAGCATCTCACATATTTACTGGTAGAATACCCACCCAACTGGTCTCACAGTTTTTTTTCCCTGTGGTTGCTGTATTCATCTACTGGGATACAAATTCTGCACCCTATCAGTCCAATACCAGAGCTGCACCCAACATGCAAACAGCAGCTGCTGGCTTCCCAAAAGCCCCCTCACACACACTGCCAACAGAGCCTGCCTACTACGTCACAACACATTAAGCATACTTTTAGTGCAATGCCACTGACCCACCCATCACACACCACTGGGCCAATGACTGGAGAAGGAAGAGGCAGGTAAGCAACATGAACAACAGAAAGCCATGAAGGAATCAGGAATGTAACTAGAACCATATGCTATACTCATGACAGGCTGGTAATTAATATTACTGGATATCACCATTCAGAAATCTCTCAACGTCTCCAAAAAGACATGCTACACACTGATGGACAGAGCTGAAAGGAGATAAAGTACTGTAACAGTGAGATGTTTTATTTTACTTATAAACCCTTTATTGAAAGGGTTAGCCCCACTAAGCTAGCAGCCTCCTTTCATCATCAGCCAACACCCTTTCTTTCCCCTTTTCTACAAGTGGGTCAGGGTGTTGCATCGACTGTCGCCATCTCTCCCAATTCAGTGTCAGTTTCCTACCTTCTCCAAAAGTCATGCCTGACAGGTCTTCATAAACACAACCCATCCATCACTTTGCTGGATGTCCTTGTTTCACCTTGGCATCTTCATGTCTGTCCCAAATTATCTTCACCAGATTGTTTTCTGCTTTCCTGCACATGTGCCTGAAATGCCATAATCTGCTCTCTTTACCTTCTCCACAACTGATGTGATTTGGGCTTTTACTCCAATGTCCTCATTTCTTCATGTGTCCCACAGTGTACATCCAACTTCCTGTCTGAGGTACTTCATCTCCATCTCCTGTAGCTTACTCAGCTGAGCCGCTGGTTGCACCACTGTTTTAAACAGCTTACTTTTCAGCTTCCTTGGCATTCTTCCATCATACGTTACCCCTGCTATGCTATGCCAGTTGGCTGCAGCCCCTCCGATTCTAGCTTTAACCTTCTCATTCAGTCTTTGCTTCTCCTCAAGCAACCCCTCTTGGACACCTGAAGCTGCTCACCTGTTCCACTACACCTCATTCCACTTAAATGTTCAGCTTCTTCCGATTCCCCCATTTACTGCCATCACATCTGTTTATCTGTATTCAGTTTCATCTCCTATGACTTCAGTTTTGCATTCCATTCCCCAGCATTTACGGACATACTTGTACCTTGTTTAGAGTCTGCCTGTAATGTCACACTGTCTGAATACATTAGCTTTGTTGATCTGACCTCTTTGACCTGTTTGCTAATGTAGTCCATCACCAGTATAAACATCAGCAAAGTTTCTGGAGCTTCGAACCATCACAGGACTGCCCTAATCAGCTTTCTAGTGAAATTGTAATATGCTTTCTCCAAAATCTAGGGATGCCTAGTTGGAGACTCTTCTCAGCTATCTGCCGTACTGTAAACATCAGGTTGGTTGTGCTGTTCCAAAGGACAGCACACACAGGAGTGCAGTACCCCAATGCAGTACTGCAGTACTAGCAATTAATTCACTCACCCGGAGTGGGCAGAGAACTGACAACCTTCTGGTTTTCTGTTACCAAAGGACAGTACACTACCTGTTACACCACTGACAATGCTGCACCACGCTGTACCACACTGCTACAAATGGAACACCGTTTTATAAGTCCAATGCTACACTACACACTGCAGTGTAGGGGGTAAAGTACTGAAACCATCAGGTGTTACACCACACTGTATTTGTACAGCTAGAAATGGGATACAGCACTGACTTTCTACACAGCAGTGTCCTGAGCTGGCAGAGAATGGTACCACCTTCACTGATCACAGTGATATACTAAATATACTGGCTGATAAATTCATCTTAAACTTCAACCCCCCCCCCCCCGAGCTCCTCCAAGTAAATCCCCTCCAACAAACGTCCCATGACTATTAGCAGGGACCAGGTACTGGAAGCATTTGCTACAGCCAAGATCACTGCCTCTACGGGTACTGACAACATCCCCGGCTACCTCCTGAACAGTCAAACACATCCTATCCAGACCGCTTGACACACTTTTCAGCTACAGCCTTGAAACAGACTACATTCCAAGTGAATGGAGGACCACAACAGTTATTCCCCTCCATAAGGGAAGACTGTCAACTGACTCTGAGAACAACAGACTCACAAGTCTAATGAGCCTAACATGCAAAGCCATAGAACGAATTATCATGGAAATAAGTACACTGACAACCTACAAACACTAAACCCATCCCAATTTGGCTTTGAAGGGAAGGTTGTGCCTAACTTCTTTGAGATGACCCAAGGCAATGGACGGGGTAAAACTGCATACTATGTATCTTGACCTGGTCAAAGCATTCGATACAACACTCCAGTCAGTTACTGCTGACAAAATCTCTGAGCTAGCCATAAATTCCTACACAATTTGTTGGACTGCCGGCTGGCTCACAGACAGAACCAAAAAAGTCAGGATCATTGAGATCACCTCCATCAAGAAACCGGTCACCAGTGGAGCACCCCAGGGCTCCATGCTTGGCTTGCTCTTGTGTGATATCTACTTCTTGGGAGTCAAGGCTAACATTTAAGACCTCTGGCTCTTCAAATTCACAGATTACTGTAAATTGGGAATTATTACAGATTCTCCCCATGACACCAAGATCTTGCAAGAAGGTTTAACACAGATAAATGTATGGTGCCAAAGCCATGGCCTAAAACTAAATGCCAAAAATGCATTGTAATGCCCTTTGGGAAACGGTCAACCCAGGTTAAATTACTCCAGTGATAGAACACCCCTAAGAGTTGTTCCAGTGGTAAGGGATCTGGGAAGAAATGTAGGCAAAAATCTGGCCTTTGATTAACACATACCTAAGACAGTACGAAGATCACTCTATGCCACCCAACTTACAATTACGGGTACTGCATCCAGGTCCATGAAAGTTATACTACCAGTCTACTTGGCCCTTATCAGACTCATCATTGGGTACAATGCCCCACTTTAGCATGTACCTAACCACACAATCACAACAGTTGGAATGCCCACAAAGGTTTCCCTCCAAGAAAATTCAGGGCATGAACACCCTGTGCTACACTGACCACTTAAGGGCTCTGTATCTGTATTCAGTCTCCTGCAAGCTCCTGAGACGGAATCTTTGCCTGGCTTACATGGCTTCCTCAGACCCAACACTGCAGATGGACACAACAAACAGCACCAGAAACATGGGATCCAGGGATATGAACTTTGCTCGAGACATAAACGGAATGTACTGGAGAGACAGATGTGTGTTCCAAAAAATCCCTGTGCTGTGGAATACGCTTCCAAGCCACGTAAAACAGAGTTAATCTCTGACCCTATTCAAATGAAACCTTAACAATTAAATGGGAAATCGTAAATTTACCCCTGCTATGGCTCCCATCTCCAGTACAGATACAGGCGGCCAGTACAAAAAGTATTATCCTAACATACCCCCCTTACCAATCCCTTAGTTACTTCCAAACTAACATGCAAACCCCCCATATACATCCATGATACTCAGTATATAAAAAGGTTTGGGGTGCGTGGCTAGGCTTGCAAAGCCCATAGTGGTCATTAGCCTAGTAACAACCTATGATTACTGCAGTGTAGAGCTACAAATGGAAAAAAAATACTGTTAACAGTCAACAAGCAGAACAGTTGGAAAAAAGTTAGAATCCTCCCTTCAAACAGCCTTTTTAAATTACACAAAACAGCAGCTCAGGAACACATCTCCTCTACGCACAGCATTGCCTGCTGACCAGCAGAGCTGGATTTATCCTGTTAATGGAGACTGTCCCGGATGTCTCACCTTTTACAAATATCCCTCTTTTTTTTTTTTTTAAACAGCAGAGCATCACAGATGCATCCCTTGCAAAACAAATGTAACCTTGTCAAACAGAATATTTCACTGAAAGAACTCTCTCTTGTATAACATAGCTTCTGTTTTTAAAAGAGATTGTCAGAAATGCAACCCTTGTCATCAGAGGAATCACAGATGCCCCCTTCATACATTTATTACCCCAGATGTACTTCCTCTCTTACAAATGACAGTTATAAACTGCACCCCACACACACACACACACACACACACACACACACACACACACACTTCTTAAAAAGAACTTTTTTAGTTGCACTCCCTGTGTTGCAGGAATCGGTCACAAATGCACCTCTTTCCTAAACAGAATCACACACGTATTTCTCCTCTTATTCTCCTGCCAATTAAAAAAAAAGGACACCTGCACACAGTATATAGACAGTCTGGCAGCTGAAATGCCCCACCCAATAATTAAGAATCTATTAAACCTGATAATTTGTAACTTGCTTGTACCAATGGACCACCATATAAACAAATCTAGTGTGTTCCTTGAGGCCAGAGTGCTTACTCTGTTTAAAATAAAAATACCCATGACAAAAATGTAGATCAAAGGGCTTTTTTCAGCATATTTAAGCATTTCCTCCAGAAATGTTGAATGACAGACTCAACAGTCTGTCTTCAGCTCAGCCCAGTGTCTGGCTAGCTTCCCACATCGGACGGATGGCAGAAGTGCAGGGCAGTTCTTTATTAACTGTACAGGCAACAAGGCACTAACTGTAGGCTGGAGTTTCCACAAGAGGACAGTTTGTTTCCACAACAGCTGACACTGGAACATGTCGCACCACTTCAGCCTGGCTTTTTCCTGTTTACAAGCCTAGTGGTCTGAGCCATTTCATCAGCTGTTTCTCCAGGGACTGACTGGACAAGGGGTGGAGAATCTGATAAATGAGGGCACAGCAGGTTATTACTAAGGTGGAAACAGGTTGGAATTTCCATGACAATAATCAGAACGAGTATGCATGTTGGAAAACATTGACACTGCCAGGGAACACAACATTCTCATTTCAACCAGTATTTTCAACCAGTGGGAAATGACTACCTAAAACAACTTTTTTTTTCTAATTAAAGTTGTTTTACAATTACTGTTTTATAGTTGTACAACAAATGTTGCTGCTTTTTTTCCCCTCCTGAGTTTCCAAGTTCACATACAGAATACTTAACATAAAACAAACTGATGCATTTGCTGTCATCACCCACCCAGCAATAAAGTAAATGGTGTAAAACTCCACTAAATCCAACCGTATGAAGTGTTAAAAACAGCAATACAGTAAACTACAAAGAACCTGGACTGACAGCATCTGGTATGCTCATGTCTGACAGTCTCACTTAACCTGTTTAACATTTCCAAGGAGCAGACTATTGCAGAATGTGTGTGCATGCTAAACCAGGAAAACTTGTCATGTCTTTGATAGTAAGAAAAACTGCTGTCTTACAAAAATGCAGCGTTTAAGGACAACATGTATGGCTTCTAGCAGAATTCTACGAAAGGGTACAAAATGTTTTGCTGTATACACAGGAAAAGAAAAGGTAAGGCTTAGCTGAAGATATTCATCAGTATACCCCTCCCCCCAAAACAGCTACCTGCTACTACTACTGCATGAATCGCATCAAATCAAGAGAGGCCACCAGGCGAATGGGACATACTTCAGATGAGACATTACACCAAGGTCCCATCTACTTGACTCAGTGGTAACTCACGTGGATAAAAAGGATTCCACAGCACCTACGATAAAGAGAAGAGGAAGTTCTCTGATGCCTTGGCAAAACTTCCCCTAGTAGTATAAATAACACATCAGTCTTCCCTGAAAAGAGGCCACCAGGCGAATGGGACTAACTCGGTCCACAAATGAAAAATAAAATAAAAAAAATAAACCAGTGCTACTTCAGCAAGTTTTAGAGAAACAGAAATAAAAACAGCTTTAACTAAAGAAAGCTAGCATGGTGCAAAATGACTCTTGACAAAAAGAAGCTTACACCATGTTGTCATACTCCCTGCCATTTCAAGATTTTTCCCTGCAAACACTTTTGATGGGCGCCACCTGACAAAGATTTTACTGGTGTACATTATTCGGGGATCATGACATTTTGTAGGTGGCTACGGTGTGCTAAGTGGTATGATTCACAATAACTACTTATCAGACTGTCAGCAGGCAGTCCTATGGCAAGACCAACTGTCCCCTCTATTACCAGTAGCCATAGGTGTCCCTCAAGGGTCCATCCTCGGTCCCTTGCTATTTTCACTGTTTACTAACCAGATAGCTTCATCCACACACTCTGCCTCAGTAGTGCAATATGCAGATGATACCGCTATTATATGTGCCGCCACCACCACCCTACATGCGCTAAAAACCATAACCCAAAATAACTTTTCCTTAGCAGAAGCATGGTTCACTAACATCAAACGTATCCTTAATCCCAAAAACAACAAACTCATTCTCTTCAGCCCTAGTAGAGGTTCACTAACATCAAATGTATCCTTAATCCCAAAAACAACAAACTCATTCTCTTCAACCCTGGTAGAGGTTCACTAACATCAAACGTAAACTTAATCCCAAAAACAACAAACTCATTCTCTTCAGCCCTGGCAGAGGTTCACTAACATCAAACGTATCCTTAATCCCAAAAACAACAAACTCATTCTCTTCAGCCCTGGTAGAGGTTCACTAACATCAAACGTATCCTTAATCCCAAAAACAACAAACTCACTCTCTTCAGCCCTGGTAGATATCCTCCACTACACAATATTACCATAAAATCTAAAGATAATATACAAATCACCCCTACAATACACACAAAACTATTAGGTGTAGAAATTGACAATAACCTGAAATTCGACATACACATGGCCCAATCAATCAAAAAAATTAACAAAAAAGCTTGGTCTCCTTTACGGGAACAGACAGTTCATCACTAAACATACCAAAACCACTACTGCAAGGGCATCTCTTATACATCCATCTTTATGCCTCCCGTATCTTAACTAACCTTCGCCACACCGAACTAAGCAAAATGGAATCTTGCTACAAGAAGATTGCAAGCTTGCCACAGATTCCGGTCACAGATCCCATCACTGTCTAGCCCTCAAACAACTTAAATGGCTTGAATTAGCTCAACTACTCCTATACAACCAACTCTCAATAGCTCACAAGCCCTACTACCTTCCTGACAAAACCCCAGCACTTCAGCATCTAATTCACCCCTATACGACCACTAGAACCTTAACAGCTAGTAATCAGAACCACATAAATGTCATCAAACATAAAAATGATGCTGGTAAATCTCTCTTTGCCAGCTCCATTGCCAGAACCTGGACTTCTCTCCCAGGCCACCTAACTTCCATCACCTCTGCTTCCCAATTTAAAAAAACTTCTCACAACCCACTAAATTAATAACCGGTATTGCTCATGTTACTCTCCTGGTTAAGCCAGACCACTGCACCGTTGTTAGGATTCTGCTATCAAATGGTTGCTCCCTGCTTCCCATTCTATACTTGTTATCCAATGACAAGTCCTCTACAGTACTGGTTGGTTAATCAACCAATGTCATGTTCTCAAAAAAAAAAAAAAATATATATATAACTCTCATTTTATTCACATTAGTATGTAAACAACTTCCTATCAGGTACTTAGACATGTTTAATCTCTGCTATGTATGCTCAATTGTATTCTGAATATGTACGATAAGTTTTCTTATATGTTGCTATTTTTCCCTCTTTTGTACTGTATTTGTATCAGGAGCTTTTCTCCCCGGGCCTCGGCTGAAAATGGACCTGTGTCCAGTCGGACTTTCCCAGTAAACAAATGTAAAATAAAATAAAAATAAAATAAATGATTCTCAGTGTAGTGCCTTGTGTCCCACCAGGACAGGTCTGGGTGTACAGCTTTCTCCCACAAGAACACCGTCACAAAGACAGACTGCTGCACGAAAAGAGAAACACATGGGGTTCTGCCAAACATGCAAACACGTTAACAGCCAATGAGACATCCCAACTCCTCCAGGGAATATATCGGTATAGATCAGTAACATGCACACGACAACACACAGTTGTGCTACATTTTCTGTTACAGTGACTTGCAAATTTTTGACCCATTGGCCTAAAAAGAGTGTCTTTCCTATACCATGTAGACCTTAAAACCGCCATGTAGTTTAATACAAATGCCGGTGTGTCTTCTCTAACGAACAAATCTAAGGTTAAAATTAGGATTTATATAAATTACTAAAAATCAACATATATGTCTACATTATTTCTGTAATGCCAATGTTACATTCTAACAACAGGAGAGTTATGTTAAAATTAGTTAATTGCTCTAGAATCGAAGAACAAAATGTTCGAAGTGAGCACTGCGCTGAAGAAAAACATCAGAACTGCTGCAAATGTATGAGAGAATAAACTGCTTTGCTAAAAGGCACGCATACCAAAGCGAATCTCTAAAATGCAACATAAATATCTTCCATAGGGGCAAAGCTCCTCTGCTCACCCACTGCCCTGCTACATAAACACTAAAATTCCAAGGAGACAAAACCTTGGGGGATAGGTAGGTACTTTCTATTTCAAGGAAAAAAATGTTCAGCTAAAGCTGTGCGCCCAATAGCCTAGAGGTATACAATTCTACCTCCAAACCTGATGACCAGTGTTCGATTAGAGGTGCGGGCACTGGCTGCAGCTGGTGTAGGAAGGATGCGTGTGCCCATCCTTGAGTGAGAAGCAGAATACAGCCATCATATGTTGAATTCCACTGGAGGATGGATGGCAATATGGCCCTGGGGTGTGCATTTGGCTTACTAAGCCTTCTGCATAAGGAGGCACTACGGCCCTCTGTGATGACACTGTTCACACCTTCTCCATCCAAACGGAGGGGAAAGGACTAAAAGAAAAACTCTCATTGCTGGGATGCCAGTGAAGGTACCAGCAATTGGTATGGCTGCCTGGAAAAAGGCCCCCTCCACAAATGGGGTAGACATGATGCTCAACAGACACAAGAAAAAAGTGTACTACAAATTAAACAATATATGTAATATTTAATTAGTCAGAAAGTTAGGATGTAAGGGGGGGGGTGTTCCCCATGTGAAAACTCTTGTTAAAGCTTAAATGTCTGTTCAGTACCACCTCAAAATGGCAAACATATCCCCAGAAAGTTAAGTTTAGTCACTTATTAAAGCTCATAAAACTGACTGTGTCCACTCAGTTTTCTTTCTTTTAATCTTAACTAGCATGTCAGCTTGTGGGTCACAGTTTTGAACAGCGATCCCAAGAAAGATATAAAATTATCCATTAAAATACTAAGTAGATGACCATTTGAAATGAAAAAGAGAAAGAGGGGGGCGGAGTGGGTGTGCTTACACTGAAATCACATATCAAAAACATTAAAACAATTAAGTTTGCCTAAATTAACCATGGGTTTCAAATACCCTGGTTGTACAGTATACAGGCAATAAAACAGTCATCCTCTGAATATAATAGTATAAAGTCTCTGGGCTAACGGACTATTGGCTTCTTTTCTACTGAAAAACATTTTTGGACACAGAACTCATGACCATGTTTAGATCTGTGGTCACAGTGGAGAAGTTAATTTCACAGATGTTGGAAATTAATCATTGTTCAACTGTTGTTGCTGCTTAAATCTATGTACTTATATAAATTTCTCTGTTCTATTTTATTACTGTAATACTGCCTTTGGCTTGGGTCATGGCTGAAAAGTGTCTTCAAACCAGTTTACTTACCCACCACCCTGCCCCCATTAACATACAGTAAATAAATAAACCCCCCCCAAAAAAAAAATCACAGCACTAAAGTGTAAAAGCAGATGTATTAACTACAATCAGTAGTGAGCTATGAAATACCCACAGTTTCCACCTGCAGAGATTAACCTGCAGCTAAGGCACAAACTGGTTTACATGTCTTGCTACCTTTGCCAGTAGCTAATGTATGAAGCAACACCTGTAACTATAATACACATCTCCTTGTAGCATTTCCCTGCAACTTAGGTATGCAATAGCAACCTGCAGCTGAGGGACATGTTTAGTCAGAACCTACATGCATTCAGTTCCACCTACAAACAAGCCAGTTATGCAGCACCTGCATGTGGGTGCGAGTACATGCAGCTAAGGCACGTGGCCATTATCTGCTAGCAAAGTGCACGTTACCTGCAAGAAATGCATGGAGTTGTCTGTCACAGCTGCACAGGAGCACCTAATAGTCCCACATTTTCTATTTCAACTATTTAGAGAACATGAGACAAAAACCTGGACAGCTGAAAGGTATATTTGTAAAGAGTTCTACTGTTCTCTTGGGAACCCTTCCGAGAGCAAGCATTGCTCTTTTACTGGAAGTTTTCTCTATTGGTGGGGGGGGCAGTAGCCATTTTTCGTAACTTTAAATAGGAGTGGGATTAAAAGGGAAGTGTCATGTGATGGGAATGAGAGACAGTACGCAGTGCAAATCTGAAAATTCTGGTTTTAGTTACTCAGATTCTTTGTGTAGTGTATGACGACTGCAGTTTAATTAGAGGTTACCCGTACTCAAGCTTGGGAGCATCACATTTGTAGCTATGGCTGATCTGGCTGTGGAGTACACAAGGTGAGAAATCTTGTAACGATTTTTCTTGTACTGTTACTTACTTTTGTTAACCAGGTAGAGTAGTGAGAAACTCACCAACTGCAGCCTTGGCCTGGGATGCAATTTACAGCAAAAAAAAAAAAATGCACCAATAATTAAAGATAAAGGTAACTATATACAGAAATCAAAACAGTCACAAAAATGTAACTTGCTAAAGGTGAGTAAAACAAAGAACGAAGGGTAGGAGATATCCCGCAGTCAGAGCTTCTTAAATCTTCATGATGGGGAATATTAAAACAAATGCAACAAACAGTTGTGGCAGCAAGTGCCTCAGTGGCATGACTCCCTTCAGTTGTCCTCGCCGGCTTTGAATCTACTGATCATCAGTTTCCACTGGCAATTCTAAGTGGAGCTCACACTCAGGACATACATCACTGACCATCCCCCCCCCCAGATAGAGGGGTATCATTTCATCACTCCCCGCTCCCCAACCTCCTCATACAATACCTGAACTACTAATCAAAAAGAATGAGCGTGCTTACCGTAAGTAAATAAAGGTACATCTCTGCTGTAGTCTTCTTCATTGCTTTGATTTCTCTCTCCTTTTTTTAAATGCAATTTTTTATCTCCCATGCCTGTGGTCCATCAAGTTGCTGCCCTAACTACCCATTACTTCCCTACAGGGGCAGAACCTCCAGTGCCCATTTGTTCCCTGATCAGAAAAGACTTAGCCAGGACACTACATTCATACAGGCAGCTGTAAGGAAACCTTGTACTCTAAGCCTTAACCTGGTGGTGACGCACAAACTTACATCAATGCAGAAACTACCCATGTCCATCTATCCCTACACCAGTCTGTTCCTTGGCATGCATGGACAAGTGGACCACTACCAATGACCTGCGTAGACACAGCATGTGCCATTCCCATAACCAGCATCTTCATGTGCCACAGGTCTTCTGGCCCTAACACTGGAGAGGCAGAGAGCTGGCCGAGAACACCCCACATCTTCCTCCAAGGATGGAAGGACCACAGAAACTCACTTCCTGTACTCCCTTGTCCACCCTTCCAGCACTTGAGCTACCACTACTCAAACTGTGGTCATCTGTGGCACAGCCAGGGTTTTATCTCTGTCACACAACAGGCTCAGCACTATGTTTCACGGTTATCAAAAAAAAAAATATATATATATATATATATATATATATATATATATAAATAAAAATGAAAAAAACACCTGAGTGTTAAATAAATCATTAAAAAATTCCAAAAATCAAAGCGTCAGCAGAAAAGCAGGTATAATAATGAAGCTGTCCAGTTAAAAACATACATTTATTGGAACAACAGATAGTAAGGCAAGCGCTTTCACAACTAAGATTGCTTCCTCAGACCTCACAAATACAAATACATCACTTCCTTTTAAACATCACAAGATTCAAAAAAGCCAAGCGTGTCACATTACATCATTTAAAGGCATACCCAAATAAAATGTATCAACTGCAAGATGCATATGCTGTTCATCATTCTATGTTGGATAAACCAACAGGAGACTACATGAACGCATTAGAGACCATCTCTATTGTTACAAGAGGGGGCATACCTATAGTGCTATAGCGAAACATATTCTGACAATGGGTGAAGCACATCAGTTTAAATATAATGTACTGGAACTAGTTCCAGAAGGTGATAGGTTAGGTGACATCTCTAACACAACTGAAAATAAGGAGTTGAGATGGATTATTAAGTTGAAAGCAGATCTAGGGAAAGGATTAAATGATCATATAACCATTACGGCAAGATTGAGGGGCAGGAGCCTGAGGAAACATTAGGCTGTGTTGAGCCTCACTATAAGTTTTTTATTAATTTTTATTTCTTTATTATTACTATTTTAATTTTATTTTTTTACTTAATATATTTTAGCATTATTCCAGTATGTATTTGAACATGCAGTTGATACATTTTATTTGGATATGCCTTGAAATGATGTAATAGGACTCTATTGGCTATTTTCAATTTTGCGATGTTTAAAAGGAAGTGATGTATTTGTATTTGTGAGGTCTGAGGAAGCAATCTTAGTTGTGAAAGCACTTACCTTACTATCTGTTGTTCCAATAAATGTATGTTTTTAACTGGACAGCTTCATTACTACACCTGCTTTTCTGCAGACGCTTGGATTTTGGAATATATATATATATATATATATATATATATATATATATATATATATATTTTTTTTAACCTTTTGAGTACAGGCTTGTTCCATCCAGCTACAGTAACTTTACTTTCTCAACAACTAACCTTCCACTAAACAGCATCTGCTTAACTACAGCAGAAATAAATTAGGAACATCGTAAATTCAATATACTACACACTCATTCCTTCCTCGAACTTCATTACCACTTCTTTCTGCAGTTGGGTGGACTAATGGTTAAGGTGTTTGCCTTACAAACACAAGGTGCAGGGTTTGAGTCTCACAAGGGACAATTGGCTAGGCTTACAATGGCTCTCAAGGGCAGTTAGCTTAGTACTAATCTAAACCTAAACCAGTAGATGCAACTGGAAGCTGCTGGCCTTTTACCATTTACAAGCTTCTATCCACGACTCATTTGTGGATACATCTAACATCTAAATGCAGATGATGTGTTAATGGCCACCTTCTTAGAAAAAACAAATTTGTATTACCTATTATAGAATATATAGCATACCCTTAATTTCTCCCTTACAACTTTTAATATTTGCATTCCACCCCTTCCCCTTACAGACGGTTAGTAACCTTTGACAGATTGAATCCTGGCTTAATAACTTCACAAACAATTTTTTTATAAAAAACTAATTACTTTTACTGTTTCAGTGGTTTCAGTACAGCATCATCGATGGGTCTACATCTGAAACACAGATCTTCATTACTCAAATAAAATGTATTTATAAACGCTCTCCCACCTTTTCACAGTCTCTCATTTCAACAGTAAAAGCTTTAAATAATTCTAAGCCCTCTTTGAGCCTTTAAGGCTAACAACAGTGTTCTGTGATTCCAAACGTAAACTCATGGGTAATTCTGCCTTTCTAGCACAGTCTCCACCTTTTAGAGCTGACATTAAAACTGCAATCTCTTTATAATAAATAAAGGAAAGTTCTTCAAAAAGCAAGTCACTGTGTCCACTTGTGAAAACAGAACACTTGAAGAGCCATTCAACAAAAGGACCTACTGTTTCAAACTAACTTTCAAATAAAACTACTGGTGTGTGTATGTGTGTGTGTGTGTGTGTGTGTGTGTGTGTGTGTGTGGGCAAGTGCTTGCATAAATATATAACTATACATACAAATATATTAATATACAAATGTATATATTCTATATATATATATATATATATATATATATATATATATATATATATATACATATATATATATTTTTTTTGAAAAAGATGCAGATCATTTCTCTTCAGAAAGCCAGAGTATTTCAGTTTCTCCCAGAAAAGATAGTGCTTTACCAATGCTGTTTTGTGAGCAATGCTTTGATAATCACATTAAGATGAACAGCACAGGTTCCCTTGCAAACACTTGGACAGAAGACTAACCGCTCTGATGAACTTAATAGTGATTTTCCGATATTAATATATATATTAATATATGCAATACAGCATTTAATGAGTCAAGTACTTATATGCACTTTTCCAGCTGTCTGTACTTATATATTTTGGTCATTTTTTTTTTTAAATGAAAAGCTTCATAAACTTTTTTACTAAATCATGGCCCAAATAAATTTAGTTATTTCCTACCATGACTTTAACTTGGGGTAACGTGTTGCGTCCATAGACTCTGTGCACCTTCATACATGCACACTTGTGCATCCATTAAAGTCTATGGACACAACATACATTTTTCCTACAATGACACCACGAAGGTCGAAACTTACTGTTTTTCCCGAGTGACATCAGCACAGAGAATTTTTTAAGAGAGCTTTTCTTGTGGAAATACTAGGAAAAAATGCTCCCAACTGAGCAGAGGTGCTGTTCAGCAGCTTTTACACGCCGTGTAGTGGTGCAAAGGTAAGGTCCGACAACCTCGGAATATCACTTTAAGCTCATCAACAACCAAAGAAAATTAAATCTAGCCTCGACTTTACATTCAAACTGACCATCTGACCATCTCCCTTATAAGTCTATTATGTATTTCATGCTGTCCTCTGTCATTTTACTTGTGCAGACTGGGCAACAAAGTGCTAGCAAAATAAATCAATTTACAATAATCCCTGCTCCAAGACGTGTAATATAATCAACAGATGTCCAACTCAAGCAACACCTGTCAAATGAAAAGAAGCCATACAAAGTAAATGGCATAAAAATAAATGAATGCCTGCAGTCTTCTCTGATGATCACTTAATACCAGCAACAATTTTACCTGCAGCATATTCTCAAAGGCTCACCATTAAATTCATCAGCTACATACGTAACAATGTACGACTTAAAACCAAATGAAAACACAGCTAGAAATGAGGCATGCTTATTAGTACATAAAAAAATAGGATGCTTGATTTAACAAAGTCCTTAATTAGTGCACCTGAGAAAAAATCCATCGAAATAAAGTATTTAAGCCTAACACTGATGGCTTACATTTTTTGTTCTCATGAAATACTAGCCTTTATGCAATAAACAAAGATTTTTTACGAGGTGGTATATCTCAAACACTATGGTTGTATTAATATGGGGATTTATAAACATGCTGTCTTGTGAGCACAATATTAATTATACATTTTTCTTTTTTGTATAAACAATAAGTGACATGATTTTATAACTACCCTGGTTCATTTATAATGAAACTATGAGCTGGCGAGTAGACGAGTTATGTATCTCTGCATTAAATTTAATGCATCTTGTTTATTAATGTCATTAACAGCACACTAAAAACTACATGATGTTTGACTTTCATTTCCTACATTCATTGCATGTTCCCTTTTATGGTTTCTTATATATACTCCAATTCACATCACAAAAACAAAAGTAACTGTACACTAACTGATTTTTTCTGAACATGTTTTGGATTAAACATTCATCACCACAAGTCCAATGACAAGTACTACTTCACATTGATTAAAAGGTTAGAAATTTTTCCAAAATGCACCACACAGCACCTGGAACCCCAATGCTTCTGGGGGGGCCTAAGAACCCAGCTTAATGTATTTCCTCCAGACTCAATGCACTGTAGATGGCATGATATACATTTGTCCACACACCTTTGCCAAATTCTAGATGTCAGAAACAGATCTCAACCTCATACTTAGCAAATGTCACAAAAACGTATCCTATCAAAAAGAATATACTTTTTCTTAATGCACTATCATGAATATCTACATGCCCCCCCCCCCCCCCCAAGGTATGTAACTGATAATCTGTGGAACAACTGGGAATGAAAACTAGTAACTGGATGGTCCAGTTTAGGTCAGGAGGGATGGCAACCTTAAGCACAAACCTTGGATAGGTAAAACATGAATTTTGTGGAACACCAAGTTGGGAGGATGAAAAGAGTGGAACTTTGTGATTCTCTTGTGGCAAGAATAACTGCCACCAAAAGCAGTTTCTAATCTAAACGTTTCATATCAGCTGACTGGGATGGTTAAAAGGGCAGCAGATAGAGCTTTTCTAATATAAAATTCAGACTTCAAGGACATGCAGTGAGGCCTGAGGAGAGAAAATGGCAAATCAGGAAAGTTGCGCAGACCTTTAAGAAAAATAAGACACAACCTTTTACTGTCTTAAAAGAACATTATCCAGATGAGCCTCGACTGTAACATAAAGGCCTAGTTCAAGCCAGAATACAAGCAGGGCAAAGCTAGGTAAGGAGGTGCCTTGTGAACTAGGCAATTTACCTGCTATCCAAACAGCAAACATTTCTACTCATCTGAACGTCTTGTCTGTGTGAAAAAGTATGAATCAGTCCATCTAACACAAGGCCCCCACCCCCTACCATCTACCTCCTCAAAGGGAGTGCATCCTGGAAAAAAAAAAAAAAAGAAAACAGATTTTTTTTTTCACTGTTTTTCAGTAATAAAGAACTTCCTGCATGTGGTTGGGTACGGTCTGTGTACAGTTTTCATTGCTGATGTACGCAATGGTTTTAGCTTTGTTCTACTGGCATGTAACCATATGTGCCCTGATCATGGCATGATGATTAACAGAGCGGGGGGGGGGTAAATGACTGCCTATCCCACGTGTTACATTCTTTGGCTGCATAGCTCTCTCTTTCTTTCTTTTGTCATTTTCTGCCCCTTTTGGCTGTTGCTGTACCTTGTATATCATTGGACAGTTGTAGCACATTAGCTATTTATTTTCATTAGACCAGTAGTGCCTGGGTACCTCAACTGTGAGACTAAGGAATTAACAAATTACCATTCATTCAGTCTCCCAGGGAGTCTGTTCAAGTTGATTGATGTTCTTCAAGTCTTCAATTGTGTTGGTTGCTTATGTGACTTTCACTTCAATATTTCAGAGATTTTTAAAAGTGGGTAAAGTACAGTCCGCGTCACTTTACAGATCAGTTTCTGTCTTGATTAACCTAAGAAAACTGCTTTTCAGGTCATGACAGACATTTTTTTTCCAAGGGCATTTCTGGGTGCAAAAAGTTTGCGGGACCAACACCAATATCAAGTCTGGGAGGAATCAATCAAAAGTAAAGTGGAAGAAGAGAAAAAACAAAGAGAAACATCGAATTTGGTTGAGAATTTAGGGCGCTGTGGACTGTCAGTTCAGTTAGCTGGATAGACTTTTGGCTTTCAACTTGCAGAACTCTAGTGGGCTTCTTTACCCTGTACTTGCATCTCTGACTTGCCATAACCGAAACTGGTGAACTTTCAACACTGTTGACTTCTGGGATGGCTCACAACAGTACTTAGAAAGTTATAAATCAAAGTGGAAAGAGGTGGAGAAGAAATGGGGGGGGAAGTGGAGAAATAAGGAGACAGTAGGATTTTGGGTGCAAGTCCTTAATGAGAACAATAACCTTGCAAAATGTTACAAAGTAGCAGAAAGTGCTCCAAGAACTACACCCACATGGAATGCAGAAAGGAGGCTTTGCTAATACAGATGACTTGAACAGGGTACAGATAGTAGGAAAGAGAGGGGTGAAATGTACGGGGAAAAATCAGCAAAAGTAGAAGGGGAAACGTAATAGAGTGGGACAAGGCGAAGCAGAAGTTTGGACCACAGGTTAGACTGTATTCCCAAACAGGGATCCATATCCGTGTGTAATCAAAGAGAAAAAGATAGGGGAGTCCTCAGTTAATGATCTGTTCTGGTAGAGTTTAGAGTCTGCTGTTAAAAGCGGATAATTAGTAGGGGATATAAAATACTGAAAGGCACCTATAAGAATCAGTCAGAGGAGGTAAGAAAGGATTGAAGAGAAAGAATGGAAAGGCAATTTACAAGAAAAAAAATGGAAGGACATGCATGGATCCCCAAGTATGCAACAAAGTCCAGAAGGTTTAAGATTTTTGCTTGGAAGTAGTTATATATGTATTTTTACACTCCAGACAGACTTTCGAGAATTCTTCCTCAGGCAGACAGCAAATGCAAGAGGTGCAATGGGAAAGGAATAGGTAAGTAGGAATGGGTCTAGTATAGATGATCAAAATTCTGAAAAGCAATTCCCATATGGTCAAGACCATATGATAGACTTTTGGAATTTCAAACAACGTCAAAAAAACCCAAAACAAAACAAAAACTTACCTACATGTTGCTAGCAGGGGGGCTGCCCCCCCCCCCCGCAACTTAAATATGCCAACTCTGAGATCGCACTACAGTACGGAAGATGGAAATCTTCCCATTCCGCACTATATGGAGATGCCCGTTCTGCATGATCGAAATTCCAAAAGTTGATCATATGGTCTCCACCACATGGGAATCGGTTTTTTGGAGTTTCAATCATGTGTAGGGGATCCGTAGGAATACATGCTTTGGAAGTGTAACAAGTTGGCAGACTTTAAAAATCCCCATACAGAGTACTCTGTCAGAAGTGCTGGGGAATCAAATAATTGTAAACAAGGAATTTCAGCTGGGCCAAAGGATCTGAATTTTTCTAGACATAACAAAAGCCTTAATTTCAATTCTACTGGCTGCCAAAAAGCAATTACTAGAAAACAGAAATTAAAATCTAAAACAACTGCAATTGAAGTACTGGAGGTGGGATTTTTAAAAAAGGGAAGAAATAAAGAACAGAATTAAGTGGAGTTTGTGAGAACAGTTCATGCAAAATAATGTTTAGGAGGAGGAGTGACAGTTAAGGGAAGGCAGGAATTGAGCAATTTATGCAATGTTGGAGTGAATTATATTTGTTAAAAAGAAAGAAAACATTTAATGTACAATACATAAGAACGAAAATGTTAACATAGTTTAGTTTGTTTTCTATTAATGTACATGTGCCTACATCTTAAGTGACAATTTTACAGAGGTGTTTTAAAAAACTGTAACTTCTGAGATTGTATATTAGCAGTGTTTGTCTAAAACATTGTTTTGCAGTCTCTACATTACTGACTGAACCATATTTCACTTTGAAGTGGCAGTTTATTTTTAAATTGCTCACTATGAAAGCACTGCTGCACATTTGCTTATCCCAGTATTTGTTCGATATATTTCATATTTTTTTTTCTTTTGCTTTACTTCATTTTTTTTGGGGGGGGGGGATTTCTACAGTGCTTAACTGATAGGACTTTAACTAAAAATGAAATGGGTCAACATGGAGGTTCCAACACACTTTCCAATTTAATGCATACAGGAGTGGAATGAACTTAAAGCAAATAGAATTTTCCTCTTGTGATGGATGGACAGAGATCCCAGGAAGGGCTTCTGAAGTTCCAAAAAACACCAGAAGTACTAGCCACTATCCCACTTGTCTTTGGCAACAAGCTAAACTGTTAGTTTTTGTCTGACTTGAAGAGGTAAGTGGAAGGTGCATGGGTTGGGGTGGCACCCAACAAAACCTTAACGCATAGTCCTTTGTTCTGGCTTCTCTTACCCATTTGTATACTGTCAGATACTCCCACAGAGACGTGGGCAGGGAACTTCACCCCTCCAAACACTTCTGAGAGTAGGTAACCAGGATAAGAGTCAGCAATGTCTAACAGCTATAGTTGAACACAGCAGATGTGGTTTGAACAAACTGAACCATGGTCATCAGAAGCCTACTGATGTTTGGGTTGCTGCCGCAGGGTCCAGATAGCTCAGAGTCTGCAGAGGGTATATGCTGGAACCCAGAAAACCTCCACTGTGGATATGAACAAACCCCAACAATAACAGAGAAAAAATGTCATTATCTTTACTCTAATGGAGATATTCATCTCTCTGAGGCCAAAACAGCAAAGGCCTTCCTGAAAGGACTCACCCAAGAGAGTGACCCTGACATCAGACTGCAGTGTCAGGGGCACATCACGGTAGCATGTTCAACTTTGGTGCAGAAGGCTGTGTGTTCTTTTCCCACACCAGGTCTACAGATTGCTGACACTGCACAGCATGGGGGGGGGGGGGTGTTCTGCACTCCTCAGTGTGCTGTCTTTTGGATGGTCCCATCAGCTTGAGTTGGTGGTAGCTCAGGTGACTATAAAGGATCTCACGGCACTTATCAAAAAGAGTACATGAAGTTCCCTGATGCCCTGGCCAAAATTCTCCTAGTATTATAACACCTCAGGTCTTTCCTGAAAACAGGCCACTAACCTGATCAACAAAGGGTAAATAAAAATAAAATAAATAAATATATCTGGTAAAAGGAAACCTACATCAGATCCCACCGTCCAGCCTGCACCATTTGCTTCACTTCACATGTCCTGCATAATGACTAAGGTTACAAGGAATGGAAGGACTGCACTTACTAGATGAGAGGTGGAGTTGCTATATGAAATCGGTCATCTTGTCCAAAGAGGATGCACATGTGTCAAACATTTCAACATCTAAAAAGGACAAAGGTGAAGAAGATGCATTTCTTGAAATGATCTATAGTTCTGTTCTTCCTGTACAGAGAACAGATCACTTGAGCAGAGGCCTTAGGTTGTTTCAGTGTAGCCACCAACCATTGGGCCAGTATAGGGATGTTTTGCCCCAACAGCACAGCACTTAATAGGGCAGAAAGATCAGTTTTCTTTGGTATAGGAGGCCACAGTATCAAAATGGCTCCAATTTTGCACGGTCAGACTCCTGAATGTGTCGGCCAACGCTAAAACTACTTGAGAGTCTGTCTGGTCAGGAACTCTACAGGCTTCACTATAGCACCTGGGGGGGGGGGGATCTTCCAAGCACCAGACAACCATGACCTTCTTGACAGTTAAAAATCTGCCTAAATTTCACGTCTTCAGGGAGAGAGGAGGGACAATATTCTTCATTCATAACTGTGGACAGATTCTCAAACTACATCCAGTTCCTGGAGCGCAAATGTAGAGCTACAGCTTGTTTCTGTTGCCTTGTTAGCTGTCTGATTACCTCAGATGTCAATACAGAGGGAGGCCCAACAACTGACTGAGGAACCTGGATCACAAAGGCAGGGTACTCAAGTGTTCCCTGCATGGATGTCTTCAACTGAAATGCTAGCGTTAAAGGCTTGGACCCCAAAGTAGTTGGGCATGTGCTTCCCAAGCTACCTTTCGGGGCCAACCTAGAACAAGAGCTATCAAGGTTGCCGCTGCAGTAGGAAGTACCAACACCAGAAAACCCATCAAGCCATGCACCAGGGCACCAGGTAAGGTAAACATGGGGGCATATTATACACAACAATGATGGAAAACCCATCAAGCCATGCACCAGGTAAGGTAAACATGGGGGCATATTATACACAACAATGATGGAAAACCCATCAAGCCATGCACCAGGGCACCAGGTAAGGTAAACATGGGGGCATATTATACAAAACAATGATGGAAAACCCATCAAGCCATGCACCAGGTAAGGTAAACATGGGGGCATATTATACACAACAATGATGGAAAACCCATCAAGCCATGCACCAGGGCACCAGGTAAGGTAAACATGGGGGCATATTATACAAAACAATGATGGAAAACCCATCAAGCCATGCACCAGGGCACCAGGTAAGGTAAACATGGGGGTATATTATACACAACAATGATGGAAAACCCATCAAGCCATGCACCAGGTAAGGTAAGCATGGGGGTACATTATACACAACAATGATGGAAAACCCATCAAGCCATGCACCAGGGCACCAGGCAAGGTAAACATGGGGGCACATTATACACAACAATGATGGAAAACCCATCAAGCCATGCACCAGGGCACCAGGTATGGTAAACATGGGGGCACATTATACACAACAATGATGGAAAATCCATCAAACCATGCACCAGGTAAGGTAAACATGGGAGCACATTATACACAACAATTATGGTGGAAATGCTAGGAATGTTTGTTAATAATCAGGTCAGAAATACTGAGGATGTTAGGACTCAAAGGATCTACGCCCAGCACTTTACTCACCCCTGGTAAAATAGCTTTAATCAGTTACACCAATGGTAAGCAGAACAGTACAGGCAGTGGCAGGGAGACAGCTCCTACTCCTGACCTCTTAAGGGGTCCTAGTAACAACAGGCCTGAACCTTTACTGGGGACTTGCAAAACCTAAAACACATAAGACACTGGAAAAATGACATAGAAATCCAAAAAATGTTCTTAAAGAGGGGTCCTACACACCAAAGGAGGAGAAATGATGAATACAGTAGTCCCCAGTACAAGCTTCTGTTTCAGAAATGCAGATGCTGGTTCAGACTTTAGCATTAAACTTGGTGCCTGAGGTGCCTAAATAGAGGAAATCATCCATACACAGTTCCTGCATTTGAGAGCTTCTACACCAAATGAAATCACCTCTGAAGCAGCTGGAATTTGACACACTTTTCAGGGAAAAGATATGGAGGGTAATTTCTGCTCCATCTGATTCAGGGACCAAAGAAATTCCTCAGTGTACACAGCTTGGTGCCTGGAAGGAAAAAGATGGTACAGTGCTGTAAGGTCAAGACAGCACAAATCCCAAGCATCCTGCAACAGCAGCAATCAAAGTAAGATCAGTACATGAACGCTATTAATAGACTGACCTACAAGCAAACACATGTAGCATCTAGTTGTGTATCTCACAACATTCGCCCTATTCTCCCTGTCATGTCTCACACTGTTCACCATTGTTCTCCACACTCTCCCTGTCATGTCTCACACTGTTCACCATTGTTCTCCCCACTCCCCACTCTCCCTGTCATGTCTCACACTGTTCATCCAACTCTCCCTGTCATGTCTCACACTGTTCACCACTGTTCTCCCCACTCTCCCTGTCATGTCTCACACTGTTCATCCCACTCTCCCGGTCATGTCTCACACTGTTCATCCCACTCTCCCTGTCATATCTCACACTGTTCACCACTGTTCTCCCCACTCTCCCTGTCATGTCTCACACTGTTCATCCCACTCTCCCTGTCATATCTCACACTGTTCACCATTGTTCTCCCCACTCTCCCAGTCATGTCTCACACTGTTCACCACTGTTCTTCCCACTCTCCCAGTCATGTCTCACACTGTTCACCACTGTTCTCCCCACTCTCCCTGTCATGTCTCACACTGTTCACCATTGTTCTCCACACTCTCCCTGTTATGTCTCACACTGTTCACCACTGTTCTCCCCACTCTCCCTGTCATGTCTCACACTGTTCATCCCACTCTCCCTGTCATATCTTACACTGTTCACCACTGTTCTCCCCACTCTCCCTGTCATGTCTCACACTGTTCATCCCACTCTCCCTGTCATATCTCACACTGTTCACCATTGTTCTCCCCACTCTCCCCGTCATGTCTCACACTGTTCACCACTGCTCTCCCCACTCTTCCCGTCATGCCTCACACTGTTCACCACTGTTCTTCCCACTCTCCCTGTCATGTCTCACACTGTTCATCCCACTCTCCCTGTCATATCTCACACTGTTCACCACTGTTCTCCCCACACTCCCTGTCATGTCTCTCACTGTTCATCCCACTCTCCCTGTCATATCTCACACTGTTCACCACTGTTCTCCCCACACTCCCTGTCATGTCTCACACTGTTCATCCCACTCTCCCTGTCATATCTCACACTGTTCACCATTGTTCTCCCCACTCTCCCTGTCATGTCTCACACTGTTCACCACTGTTCTCCCCACTCTCCCGGTCATGTCTCACACTGTTCACCACTGTTCTCCCCACTCTGCCTGTCATGTCTCACACTGTTCACCACTGTTCTTCCCACTCTCCACCATTGTTCTCCCTACTTTCCCTGTCATGTCTCACACTGTTGACCACTGTTCATCCCCCTCTCCTTCATGTCTCACACTGTTCACCCCACTCTGCCTGTCATGTTTCACACTGTTCACCACTGTTCTTCCCACTCTGCCTCGTCTTATACTGTTCATCCTCATTCTCTCCTCTCTCTCATGTCTCAGACAATTTGTTTTTCTCTTCATATTTCCCATCATGTTTTGCAATGTTAACCCCCCACATTCCCTGCAATTTCCCAAACTGTTCACCTTTGTTCTCCCCACATTCCTCAAAAAGTGGAAGGATGATGTTCTTGTATAGGGTAATTTCATCACCCACCCCACAGGAGATAGCAGGAGGCTTGGAAGGGAAGGGAGGGAGTAAAAAGCAATAAAGGACTTAGACAGCAGAAACACTACAGTCAGGTCAATCAGTCACTGGGCAAACAAGACAGTCTTCCTGAGGGCAACTTCTTTACACAACAAACCCAGGGCTGCAAAGCAGCTTGCCTTATATCCTCACCCCCTGCCTCCAGGAGTGCTCTCTGTGCACAACATAACTAAAAGGGCAGCAGACTGGCAAAACAGAGAGACTGTCAGACATCGATCCATCCAAGTTTACCATCTGCAGGCATCATAAAACCTTTGGACTGACAAACATAATGGAATAATAAAAGAAAAAAAAAACTTTCATCTGGTGCAAATGGCTACAGCCACTTTTTCCAAGAACTTGAGGGCGATGTCCTTGTTACAATGTAGAGCACGAAACTTATGCATTACCCTTTAGCAATCAGTATGGATAACATGTTAATTCTCTTTGGTATACTGTTACCATGACAACGCTGTCTCTTGGTTTTAGCAAGTGCTGCAATACGATTTATTTTTCTTTAAAGTAGAAATAAGAATAGAAACAAACACGTATGACTACGGTTTGATCTTACAGACAGTATTAATGCCTCTCAATTACTTTACATCATTAGCAATATTTTATAATTGGCTTGTTCCAAAGCATTGTGGCGGAATAGCCATAATGACATGGTTTTGTTGTTTAGCTAGGGTTGCTCTTTCCCACAATGCAATTCTGCTCTCTCTCTCTCTCTCTCTCTCTCCTAGACAGTCCTGCTGTCTCGGCCACTGAACTGTACTACTTTGAATCCAAGCTTTGATTAGCTCTTGAAACAGATGTCAAAGTATTTTGTTACTAACATTACTTGACTTTTTTTCTTTTGTTACTGGAAAACTCTCCCAACAACACAAGCTGCTAATGAAAATATAGGATCTGCATAATAAAAATTGCACCAAAAATAATGACAGACAAGACTGAATAAAATCCACTTTTATTTGCTAAATTACAAGCTTTTCAAACTTAACTCATTCAAATCAAAGCAAAACAGCAAAAAAGCAGCATTACTACAACACTTTCAAAAATGTATAAACAGTAACAAAGAAAGGAGTCTGGAAGCTAATTAATTAAGTTTCCTCACTGATCTAAGCCTTAAGGGGCTTTACTGATAATCTGTTCTTGAGTTTAAGTCTGCTCGTCTTCCAACGGCCTCTGCCATCTGTCTTTTTATATAACAACTAATCATTACAATTACCCCCAACACAATTCTGAGTCAGCAGTTCCAATACCTGAAAGACACATAATCAGATTAAGTAACGCATTTAATACAAGTTGTTGGTGTGAACCTTATTCCTTAAGATACATAAATATGCTCAGCTGTTCGAATACTGCTTGCATGCAATACAGTTATCTTAGACTAAAATGATTTGTAGCTCAAAAAATACTTTTGACAACAGCATTCTTGCAAGTGAATGCATTTATTTTTTCAATGAAAATCAGTGGGTACCCACTTAGTGAATCTACTTTCCTTACCAAAATGATCTGTAACACAAACTTACATACTGAAGCCTTTCACTTACTGCAGGTCTGTAATTTCATGAACTGGCACACACAAATCCTTAGAGACGCACACAACACAATCTGGTATATGTGTATGGCATTTATGTCATATCCACAAAATAATCCTCTTTGATCTATCATCATAGACTTCTATTCAATGATGGCACATTCCATCGACTTCTGATACAAATAAATAAAAATAAATAAAGACGAAAACTGCTATTTGTGGAGGGGCAAGCCCAACTGCTTAATGTGCACCAACTCTGAGATCGCACAACAGTGGTGGGGAAGGAAGAACGTCCTGAACTCCAATGTCTGCTGACCTCACACTAACACACACACTTAAACACTAAATCTTGCAAATAACAGAGACGACCATTAAAATGTGAATCAATGGAAAATCCGACAATTCAGCCTTCAATGACAGTCTCCATTCAAAGCAGTTGTGTAACCCACATATGATGCACCTGCATTTTCCGTTGTATTTCTCTCCTTAATCTACAAACTCCTGTTGCTGCTAACAAAGATTCTTTTTGCAGGTTCCATTTCCCCATTCACCCCTTAAAATACAGCACAGGCTGTTTATTTGTCACACTCTCCTGTTCTAACCCACAGCACAAGTGACTTCTGAAACTGGTTTGACTTTTTGCTGTTAGATTAATGTTTTCTCCATTCTTAAAAGCATCTTGCATCAGTGTTACATACCTGTAACTTGCACTTTTGTGAACTCCCAACGTGATTCATCTGTAAAGCATGCAGGAACTGAGCACTTCACTCTTTACCGATCACCCAGATCATCAGATTTACAATCTTCTGCAGATACGTCATGACTCAAAATATAAGACTTTTTTTAAGAAAAAATTATCCTAACTCAAAAACATTTCATGGTTTTGTAACACAATTGCACTCTACTTTTTTGAAGTCAGCAGTTTTTAATAACCCAACAAAACAACTATAACTTAAAACATGCAATTTGAATCATTACAACTTATAGCTCAAGTAAATCAACATTTTTAGCAAACGACATTTATTGCTAGCCATGGCATATAAAATTACCTCATACACTTGCAGGCCTAGTGATTGGTATTCAAAGGCATCCCAAAATCTTTAACAGTTTGCTTTCTAACGTAATATTCATTTTCTCCAACTAGATTGGAATAGCATTCCCTTACTACATCCTTTAATAAAGCAATTTCTCTTTCTGTAATCACTCCCCACGTTATAAAACATGAGAGACTCTTCGAATTGAACTACAAAATCTACTCATACAATAAAGGAACCACTATATGTACATCAAACGTAAGTGGTGGGGTCAGGTCATGACATACCAGCTGGTCTTTTCACATAGGTGATGGCCCCAAAGAGGAAATGGAAACTTACCAGCCTGGCACCCCTTTTGGCATACTGTAAGGAGGCCCTAGAAGGGGCTAACTAAGCTTTTTTAACTGCTGTGGGAATTTAAGAGACTGATGTTGACTCATATCAACAGTATTGCCTGTTCTGTAACACTTCAAAGGATCATAGGAAGTTACTAGGCTATTGGCCCTGAGGCCCTTACAAGCCTAGCCAAGAATTTAGCCCATGTTCCAGCAAGTCAGCACCCTATACAACTGTCCAGCAGGGACATAGGTGAAATCCCAGGGGTGCATTTTCCATTTCACATCCAGTTATCCGGGTTGCAGTTAAAAAGGGTTAATGAGGTACACTGCTTTACGTGGAGAGGGAGTCTATTCCACAAAACAGGGGAGTCTCTGGAACATAAATCTGTCCCACCAACAAGTCCTATTGATGTCACAGACCAGGTTGAGGTCGTGTGCGCGGGTTACTCGAGTGGAGCTTGACCTGCGGATATGCAGCAGTCCCATCAGGGAAGGGTATGAGATTGCTTTGTCTGCCAGACAGAGGTCACCTCTGAGGAGTCTGTAGGAGACTTTGAGTACAGGGACAGGGGGCTTTTAGCCTATCTGTGTAGGGTAGATGTTTGAGGCCCTGGATTCTCCGGATGAGGAACCTCTGTGGTCTCTCCAGCTGCTGCAATATGTGCTTTGTGAGGTACATACCGAAAGGGGCATTGTACTCAATAATGGGTCTTATAAGAGAAGAACAGTGGGATGTTATGACCACCTTGTCCTTCGATGAGATACCCTTACTAATGAGGTGGGCCATGTATAAAGCTTTCTGTACAACAGAGGCAATATGGTGGTCAAAAGTCAGTTTTCTAGCAACATGGGTACCAAAGTCCCTCACGACTGATTGTGTGCTTAGGACCTCATTATCAATGTGATAATTTGTAGGGACGTCACTCTTCCCCAAAAGGGATGATGATGCATTTTTTGGCATTAAGTTTGAGGCCATGTTTCTGGCACCAGTCATTTGTTTGGGCGAGACCATCTTGGAGGATGTCCACTTAGTTGGAATAATCATTTAATCAGGGTCTTCCTAAAAAATTCTGCCTTGCACGCATCTCCTGCAGTAATTGACTATGTATTAATAGATTGGAAAAGTGAACAAATGGCTGCAACAATTAATCCATCAAAGACGGTCAGTGTTCTTCTAACTCTAACAGATTGGCTAAAAAGAAGGGAATAAATAAAAGAAAAGGTGACAAGTGTTGGAAAAGACGGTTGCAAGAACGCTGATGAAGTAGCTGATGGTAAATGAGAGGCAAGAAAAATGAATAAAGTTTACAAAAAAGGGGGTGCGATTTTGAGTCAATGGGAATTTGAATGGGGAGTTGTTGGCTAGTTACTCTGTACAGAGCCGTAGTCGGTTTCAGAGAATTACTGGGAGCTTACTCACTGACTTTGCTCGTCATTTTTACTTCTTACAGCTTTTATTATTCACACTGACTTTAAAAAGCAAGTGCTATTTCTTTTATTTTAAAACATAAGAGGTGAGAGCTGCTGTTTTCTTACAGTTAAGTTCAGTTACGGATTCTTGTTCTTTATGGTGGCATAAGACACGATGAAGTTAACCAAGTCTCCATCCTGTCCCTCCTACCTTATGTCCGCCCCTCCTTTTAACTTCCCCGCCAGTCTCTTCTTCAGTCACAGTAACACCTGCTTCCTAACTAGGGTTAGTGTGATACGTCCATCAGTGCAATCCATCTATCAAATCTCCCCTCACCCTACTTTTCACCCATTCCAATCTCTGCTCCCCATTATCCCCCACCATCAGTGCGATCCGTCTATCACATCTCCCCTCACCCTACTTTTCACCCATTCCAATCTCTGCTCCCCATTATCCCCCACTCTCTCTCTTTCACTCAGTCTCTTACACTTCCAATTAAGTCGCCACAGCCTCTCATCTCCTCCTCCCCTGCTGCCTCTAGCGCTACTACCCTACTTCTACCCCATTTATGCAGACACAACTCTTGTTTCTTTGCCCCACTGAACCATTGTGTTACCTTGTCCAGGAATCCTGACGGCTATCATTCACTTCCCTCCTTGCCGATGCACCAACTTGCTTGCAGATGCTTTGCTCAACGAGGTAATTTATACAGGCAAACGACACTACTACTCCTCTCCCTTCTTAAACATTACAGCCTTACCTTCTACGTGGGATCCTAACTTCATTCATCACAAAGGTTCAATGTATTACTTGAAACATAACTTTGTTTTTTTTTTTTTACCCATTTCAGTCTGACAGCAGCTGTACAGAATTACTTTTTCCTACCCAAAATAAAACATTTTATCTCCTTGGAATGCAAATTCGACCCACCTCACTTCCATTCAATTCTCGCAGCTCCCTCATACCTCAACCTCATTTTACATTTAATAAAAGATACTTAACTCCCTACCATTTAAAAAAAAGTTATAACATCCCACCTCCCTCACAAACTCTAATGGTCCCAATATTACACCTGGTAACAATCAACCCAATTCTTGCACTCATTACAAAGTCGTACTCTGCTCATCATCATCATCATCATCCACGTTTTCCCCATTTTCTACATGGGGTCAGGGTGTTGTGTCAGCTGTCACCATCTCTCTCTCTATTCAATCCCACTCTCCTACCTTCTTTGACACCTGTTCCTGACTACCACAGGTCTCCTCACACAACGTATCCACCTTTTTGCTGGACGACCTTGTTTCCTGTTACCTTCGTCTGATCTGTCCCAAACCATCTTCACCAGATCGTCTTCTGCCTTTCTGCATGTGCCCTATTATGCAATCTGTTCTCTCTTACCTTTTCTGCAATTTGAGCTATGTTTGGCTTCTGCTCTTTCATGTCCTCATTTTTCGTCTGTCCCGCAGTGTGCATCCTACCACCTGTCTCAGACACCATCTCCCATCACCTCAGACTCTGCTCTGACCCCTGAACTCTCTTTTCTTCAAGCTGATCTTCACTGCACACCATAACTGCAGGAGCATAAACTGTAAAACCATTTACTCCTGTGCCAGCCTTCCTTTCCATTGTTGCACGATGCGTCAAAAATTGTGACACTCATGCCTCTGACTCGTATAAAAAAATCACTGCGTGCATGTCCATGATGTAATACCTAGATGATATGTGTGTAAATGTCTGCGAAAATAGTTTACATGTCATCTGCACATTCAGTCCGGAAACATGGAATTTCATTTAGTTTTTGCACATGCGTGATTTGTGAATGACAATAAAGTTTACTTTTTGACTTAGGTGTGTCACTAGCATTCACTAACAACCTCAAGTCAGTAGTAACATACTGCCTGTTTATCAACTACCCATTGCCCCTCCCTCTGAAATTAGTTCCCTATATGACTTGCTCTCTTCTTGGCCTTGTGTACCTAAATGGCACCTTTAGAGGAGAGCTTTATGTTAACCGGATTAGCTGCGGTCATAGCCACCCTGCGGTGTAAACCTTGGACCTAAATTATTGTCACTGCTGAGGTGATACCCTGACCCCATGTGCAAAAATGGGAAAAAGGGATTGTGAATGGATGGATGGATACATAATAAACTCCCAAGTCTCTGCCCTTAACCACCCATGTACTCTCACAACCCATACCAACAAAACATGAAAAGGGAACAGATAGTGTTCTTACAAATATTCTTGACTGCTGTGAGTCGATCACCACAATCCCAAACTCCCTTCATGATGAATGCCTAGTTTACATTCTTAGACTTCCAAAAGTGCCCTCCATAACTATACTTCTACATTCCCTGTCTCATATAATACTGAATTTGTTAGTCAGCAATCATGTCCAACTTGTGCCTTTTTTCTGACCTTAATGAACCACTTACCTTACTAGTAACAGTTCACAACGGCTAAAAACTCTCTTTCCTAGGAAAGGATACTTCTGTAGTAAATAATTTTTAAGGATTACTAATGAATTAAAAATAGCGAATGTTATTCAGAACATTCTGTACTTCGGAAATCTGCAAATAACCCAACACTCTATGACCGCTAACCCAACACTCTATGACCGCTTCCTCTTACATACAAGAACAATGGATGTTACAACTGTTAATAGCCAAGTCCAACTACTTCATACCTTAACAAATACAGTAATCCTAAAAAGTACTGGGTAAGCAGTTACAGGATGCTTGAACATAACTGCTAGTTAATCCTCTCCCCTCCGTACCAGATCACTTTTCCCTGTCCCACTGTCATCTTCATGTAATTAGGAGTTCTATAATTTTATTCACAATGCAACAAGCGCCATGTAGTGTCATTCGCTCACCTTGGTGCACTCTCACCTTGGTGCTGGAAGATTATAAGGTTGTGGGTTCTAGTCCTACACCAGCTACTTCGACTGGTGTTCCAGTACTGACACTGCACTGCAGCATGGGGGGTGGTGGTGTTTAACTGCTGTGTGCACAGTCCTTTGGATGACAGAATAAGCAATGGCCCCATCTGCTTGAGTGGGTGGTAGGTTAGGTGGATATAAAAGATCCACTGGCACTTATCGAAAAAAAAGAGTAGGGAAAGTTACCTGGAGCCCTGGCCAAATTTCCTATAGTCTATATGACTAGCACCTTAGGTCTCTCCTGAAGAGAGGATACTGGCCTAGTAGGACTAACCCACTCAACAAAATAAATAAATCCCAGAATCAGCCTCAATGCACTCCTCAAACCTATGCAACTAAACCTGACAATCTTCTCCAACCACCCTTGCTGGTATCCCCACTTGTCCAGAACCAACCACAATGCTCCACCACCTGTCCAGAATGAAACTTGCTTCCCCTGCTCTTCTGCAGATACAATTCCAAAATACGCATGTTGTGCCTTCTCCAACCTTCCAGAACTAAACCAGATGCCATTTAAAAAAAAAAAGCTACTATTCACTAAAGATGATTTTTATTGGTGCAGTTTGTAGTTGGGATACAATTTCATAACCCACTCAGTTTTCAGACATACAACCCGCTCACAGTCTGTTCCTACAAACCAAATAATCTCCCAAATATCTACCCATGAAGAGTAGAAAATAGCCTTTTAACAATACAGCAGAATACAAGGCACATATTAGTAGTAAATAAAACCCACGGTCATCAATTTTTGTCCTCTCTTCTATTAATGACTGATGCTTGTCATAATATCAAGCACAGGTAGAAACACACACAATGCATACAACATGTAAAAACTAAAACATCCCTGCATGCAATGTGCAAACATAAACTCGAGGACACTGATTTGGAAAGAGCACCGTTCTACATCAGAGCATGAATTCAAGATCTTGGGTTTGTCAGAGCACTGGCCTGGTGAGGGTTTGCTAATAAGGTAAAGTTGAAACAAGGAAATACTGACATGGAGAAAGTACAGCACTGGAAAGAATGTTAGCGCAATTCCTTACATTTAGTCAAAAAAATGCAAAGACCCCAGAGCTCGTTAAGTAAAGCAAACGGGGTGGTCTATATCACACAGTCAGCTATTACAATAGGTTACCATTCAATCTGGCATCTGTGCAAAATAGCGTGTCTTGTGAGGGCCTGAAAATAAGTACAAAGCATTTAAAAATCATGTGCAGATCAAAGGTCATACTAATCTCTTCATTCAGGGCCCTGCCTGTTCGCTATCAGCTTTATACTGGAGGAAAACATTGACGATTTTATTTAGTCACACACCCAATGCCATTTTTAGCCTGCTATTTGTATTTCCTGCTTCACTATCTCACCTCCACAAAATACCTTTATTGCTCAATCTGCTGTGTAAATTCAAAACAGATGCAGTGTGCCCATCAGATAAGAAAGCCACAGCATGTTTTGAAAGTAGGAGCTGGTACAGGTCCTGTGCTTAATATCTGTTGATTAATTGTGGTTCTCTGCCACGTGACTTAATGTTATTGATTCCCACTGGGTTTCAGTCAAAAGGTCTTTCTGCTGCAAAGAAAAGAAACGGTCATCAAGACATACAATTAAACAGACAGATGTCTAACAGGGAAGGAGGTTAGGGTATATCTGTAACCACCAAGGCTGAACAGCCTAGGGTCGTCTTTCTCAACTGAACCAAGATGAGATATATCAGTCTTATACACTTTGGGAATGAAGATTAATTCTAAAGGTGACAGTTTCTACATTACAGGCACAATGCACATACAAAGGCAGAAAAAGCAACCCAAAATCAAACTGCTACCATATGAATGACAGCATGTGTGAAAAACAATGCTGAACTAAGCCCTCATCTGACTAACAGAATCTAAATACAAGTTATAAATAGATATGCAAAAAAAAAAGTAAAAGGGTTTAGCTACTTGGTTAAACGAAAGTGCCCAACAATGCTTTGTATTTTATATATATATATATATATATATATATATATATATATATATATATATATATATATATATAAATAAAAACACACACACAGTGGATAAAAAAAAAGTTTACACATCTCTGTTACAATGATGCCAGGTTTTTGTGATATAAAACAAAAATTAGACCACAATATACACTTTCAAAACTTTTCCCACCTTTAATGTGACCTATAACCTGTACAAGTGAGTTGAAACGCAAACAAATCTGTAAGGGGAAAAATATATAAAAAATAAAAAATGTACAATAAGCTGGTTGCTGCATAAGTGTGCACACCCTTAAACGAATACTTTGTTGAAACACCTTTTGATTTAATTACAGCAGTCTTCTTGGGTAGGAGTCTACCAGCATGGCACATCTGGTCTTGGCAATATTTGCCCACTCTTTCTTGCAAAAGCACACCAAATTTGTCAGATTGCGAGGGCATCTGTTGTGCACAGCCCTCTTCAGGTCACGCTACAGATTTTCTATTGAATTTAGGTCTGGGCTCTGGCTGGGCCATTCCAAAACTTAAATTTTCTTCTGGTGAAGCCATTCTTTTGTTG
>NC_056733.1:865371722-865559222 GCF_019279795.1 Protopterus annectens | reverse complement strand
TGGGATCTCAGTCTCAGTGCCCTTGACCTTTATTGGGAGGTGGGCTGGGATGACCAACAGTTCGCAATGTCCACCTTTTGTAGTGATTGGGGGCACATCAGCACTACATCCTACGCTGGTTTTCTGTTTTCGGATGAATTAATGCTTTACAGAGTGAAAATTAACACTCTCATCCATCAGAGTTTGCTCTTCTTTCATGCTGCTTAAGTGATCATCAAATTGAGGAAGAAAAAGGAGGAGAATTCTGAAGGGTGTTTCCAGGGGACAAAGCCCGACAAAATGGGGAGACAAAGGCCCAAAAAAGGGGCATATTTTAGACATTGCTCTTATAAACTTAGAAAGTTGCTAGAGTAACAGGACTTGTTTTAACATACAGTTTCTGAAGGGTTTGAAGTCTGAAACTCAAATGTATGTCATTATTTAGTGACTTAAAGCCTCAGGTTTTCCCAGTGATTTGCCCAAAAAAACACAAATTTTATAAGGAACAGACCAAAAATATTAGCCGACAATCTGGACAGTTTAGAGGTACAAGTGAAGCATAAAACAGAAAAAAAGATGATACAGACAGGCAAAATAAAAAGAAAAAAGAAAACATACTCAGTGTGTTACAAAAGCAATAATTCTAAAATAACTGAAAAGCAGTTGAGGAATCTAGAAATAATAGAGGTGAAGTGCCCAAGATGGGTGGGTAGGATGCTCACTGTGTCCAAACGAAGAAACAAGGACATCAGAGCAGAAGCCTATGTAGCTCCAATTGCAGACAAGTCAAGGAGAACAGATTACGGTGGTTTAGGGACATGTGTAGAGAAGCAGACAGCAATCTGGTGAAGAGGATTTGGACAGCGTCTTGACTGCAACTCTACAGCCTGCTTTGAAGTAAAAGGTTAGTTTTATTTACACCGCTTTCTTGTAGTTTGTTTTGCTTGATTACTTTCTTCTATTTTGTATATTGTGATGTAGTTTCATCAAACTGTGTTTAACTGTATTCTGTTTTGTATATTGTGATGTAGTTTCATCAAACTGTGTTTAACTGTATTCTGTTTTGTATATTGTGATGTAGTTTCATCAAACTGTGTTTAACTGTATTCTGTTTTGCATACTGTGATGTAGTTTCATCAAATTGTGTTTAACTGTATTCTGTTTTGTATACTGTGATGTAGTTTCATCAAACTGTGTTTAACTGTATTCTGTTTTGTATATTGTGATGTAGTTTCATCAAACTGTGTTTAACTGTATTCTGTTTTGTATATTGTGATGTAGTTTCATCAAACTGTGTTTAACTGTATTCTGTTTTGTATACTGTGATGTAGTTTCATCAAACTGTGTTTAACTGTATTCTGTTTTGTATACTGTGATGTAGTTTCATCAAACTGTGTTTAACTGTATTCTGTTTTGTATATTGTGATGTAGTTTCATCAAACTGTGTTTAACTGTATTCTGTTTTGTACTGCACATTTAAAACTAGGAAATAAACTAAAGCCGTCTCTCTCGTAAGGCACACAGAAATTAAATTTCACCCACCTTGTTGATGATGCAGTGTTTTTAAACTGTCTCTGTCTCTCTAGGTGCCTGCCCCTTATGTTAATTTGACCACATAACCTTTCCCTCTCATCTTTCATTGGCTATTGTTAGTAAGCACAAAATTATCATTTTGTGAAGTCTCTCCTCCTTAAACTATTTAAATGTCTTTGCCCCCTCTCCCCACTATATTCCACAGAGACAGAATACCATGCGACTACCCATACCCAATCCATCTTGGTTTATTTAAAATGAGTGGCTCTCCCCTTAGACTGCTAAAGCTCGAGTTACCCTCTTTCATATCTAACTGCTTTTTTCCCCATTTTACCTCAAAATATTTGCATCATCTGGTCCAAAACCACCAATCATTGGAGAGCCCACAATCTGCCTCTCAGAAATCATCTTGGAATTAGTCCTTCTGTTTTGCTCATGGTGAGGAAGGAGCATAGGGACATTTCCTGGGGATTGCTGATTACCAGAAAGCCTGATAACTGCTTCATAGGAGCCAGCTTGGAATTTGTGCTACCGTTTTCTGCAAAATATGATTAGATGCAGAGGGTCACTGACTCTTCACCATCTCTGATTGGGCAAGGAGTGTCTGTGGGATCTTATGGATTGGTCTGATTGCTATTCTAGGCATCTGCTAGGAAAAGACAACAACAAGCCTACAGACCACTGCATCATCTGGGACAAGACTGCTGATCAAAGAGCCTGTGGTAGGGTTACCACCTGTCCCACTTTGCGAGGGACAGTCCCTCTTTAGGCAGTTGTGTCCTGCAAAAAAATTGTAAAAATGGCAAATGTCCTGAGATTTTAGGACAAAATGATCTGCTATATTTTATGTAATAGGTGCATAAAACAGTTATTCTGTATATGAAACATCTAAATGTTATACAAAACAGAATAAGCAACTAAAATGCTACAAAAATAAGCTTTTATTTAGGCAAAAAAGTGAAGTTTTGTCCTTTGTACTGGCCGTAGGTATGTTCGGCCTGCAAAATCTGATGTTTGTACCAAAAATGTCCCACTTTGGGCATTTGAAAAGGTGGCAACCCTAGCCTGTGGCCTGCTTCTTAATTTGGGATTAGTGCTACTGTTTCACTTCTGGTGAGAGAAGAAGCAAAGGGGTACTGTATCCCTGCAGCGTGAAGCTGCGGTGAAACCATTACTAGTAGTAGCCAATTACGTGAATCCCCACTATGCATCACTTTTGACAAATGTCATTCATTCTTTTCAATAAGTAGTGCTGAATTAGCTACTAACCTAACTTCAGAACATCTGCCTAAATACGTCATTCATAAATCATCAGGGTCTACAACAGTACTACCGCTCAAGTGTTTAAATGCCCTGTATAGACGCAGTCACCTTAAGTTTACATTTTTCCTGTGAAAGCTCCTTTGAAATTTCATCAATACCCAGTTGTGCATGTATGGCAACTAGGATTGTGCAGTGACAAGCACTGCCCCCAGAGTGACAAACCAGACACTTCTGACATTATAGTCACACAGCAACAGCCTGTTCAATAAAAAAGGGCCTGTTGCCATGGATACGAACTTTCCCACCATCTCATATCCTGGCTTGGAAAACATGGGCTTCCTGAGGCAATATAGAAATTGCATCATGTTCGCTGACAACCAACCATTTCTCAAACAAAATAAGCTATGCGAGACATATGGCAACATGTCACAGGAGGCGAAGATCTCACATAAAAGCACTCCTAATGTCAGTCAGGCTTGTCAGTAGTATACACTCTACACCCATCAGGCACGAGCCAGACACATGGGCCCAATAATGCTAAGACACTTAAATGTAACCTTCCTAATCCCCAAAGGCTTCCTACATGAAGCACAAAACAAATGCCCTCAACAGCCCCAAATGTACTCTTTCAAAACAGTACCCACATCAACACAGAGGTACATCTTATGGAGCCTCTACTTCTATCAGCATAAGGTAAGCCACCATACGACCCAGAATTCTAGCCATTGGACACTCCATTGTACGACTCACATGTCCCACTCACTAGTCTTGAGTAAGGGGAAAGTCCAGGTCAGTTGCTTATCATGGGATAGAATCTGCCATATTATGGACATACTTAGGTCACTGGACTACAAGTACCAATGTAACTCAATAGTCCATGCGAGTACAGATGACCAGAGACACACCTTTCTACATTATGTGAAGACAGACATCATGGAGCTCATGAAATGTGTGTCCCAGGCTGGTATTAGCCAGGCTAAACAAGGAAAATTTACTGTCAGCTGCCAGGATCCAACACTTAACGCACGCACTCAGGTCACTCCACAACAAGAACAAATATGACACTGTCATTTAAATGCAGTAAAAACTCCAAACACAAGGAAAAAGCCACAGGTCCCTCTCTATGACCCAGGATACTTAACACAAATTTAAGCTTACTAGACACACCCACCATCCAACCAAATTCCATATTCATGGGCGACTTTAAATTTCCCCCACAACCAAATGGGAATCATATACAACACCACATGTACAGGCACAGAGATTCTTGGACTTCATAAACAAACTTCCTGGGCCAGGCTGTCAATATGCCAACAAAGGGTGCAAAAATACTGGATTTGGTCCTCACTAATACGGGATAGCGCTGCATACCCTCTAGTCTAACGTCTTCTCTGGTAAGGTCAAATCACAAAATGGTCTCCTTTAAAGTAAAAATAAAACCCGGCACCGCAGCTAACCCTGTAACGTTCAGGAGTTACTGTAAGGTTAACTTCCTACTAAGTGACAACCCGGCAAAATTTCAAGCCCCGCCCCCAAACCCTGAGAACACGGTCACCTATGTGGAGCTGTTCACAGAAACCTTATACAAGCATGGTAATAGCTGCATACAGCAGTTGTACCTACCAAGAAGAAGTACAGAAATAACACAAAATAAGCCACCCTAGAGGAATCACATCATCAATAGGCTGTATAACAGAAGGAAGAAAATCATGACAAAAATTAGGAGGTGCAGCACCCAGCAGGATAAAAACAACATCATCAAACTAAAACTATTCAGGACAAATAAAAGTCTACTAAAGCCATATTTCAGGCAAATCTGGCCTCTTAGGCCAAAGAACAACCACAAGACATTCTTTAGCTATGTCCACAATCTGAAAGTCAATACACAATCAGGCGAGAGGTCATTGTTAATGGAGCAACTTCCACTGAGGCAGAAGACATAGTAAAGATACTGGCAGACAAGTTTAACTCTAACTTCATCCTTTCACTCTCCCCCCAGCCCTCCTTCATCCTTTCACTCCCCCCCAGCTCCCCCCAGCCCTCCTTCAAGAAATACCATCAAGTACAACTCCCCCAACTATCACTAGGTAGCAGGTAATCAATTATCTAAGGCCAAGAACACCACATCAATGGGTTCTGATGATATCTGCCTTCTAAATAACATGAAGCATGACCTCTCAGGCCATTTAGAATCACTACATAACTGTAGCCTTCAAATAGGCTTTGTGTCTCATGAATGGACAATGGCAACCATCATCCCTCTGCACAAAGGCAGGCCATCTATGAACCCCAGAAACTGCAGACACGTAAGCCTCACTAGTGTCATATGCAAAGCTATGGAAAGAATGATCATGGAAATGATTGACAATGACATAAGACATCTCCAGACACTGGACACAACCCAGTCTAGTTTCATCAAGGGCAGGTCATACCTACCCAACCTGGAGGAGATCAGTGATGCACTGGAGGACAGCAAAAATGGTTCACACTGCCTACCCTGACTTGGCAAAGCCATTTGACACAATACCCCAATCACGCATTGTTGACAAACTCAAGAGGTTTGATATAAACCCTTACGTCACCTAGTGGATATCCGACTGGATCACAGACAGGACTCAGGAAGTTACAACTGGGGAGGCCACTTCCACAAAGAGGAAGTTATAAGTAGACCCCCATCAGGGATCATTCCTGGGACTGCTCCTTTTTGGCATTTACTTCTCTAAAGTCAAGCCAAGATCAAGAACATCTGGATGACCAAATTTACAGATGATTGCAAATTATGAGCTGTCCCAGATACCCTTATCAACACTAATGCTCTCCAAGAAGGGCTGACACAATCAAGTAACTGGTGTGTGAGTCATGGTCTAAAATTAAATAAGAAATGTATAACTGCATCCTTCAGGAAGCCAACCACCCCTGGTAACTACCATACTGACAACACAATCCTAAGACTCGATGCAGTAGTCCGGGACGTTGGGACAGACACACGCAGACAGTAATCTAGCGTTTGATCATCACATGTCTATGGCAGAGAGAAAATCATTCTATGTTGTGTAATTTAAAAACAAAGGCTTGGCATCTAGATCCAAGGAAATCATTACTTTGCTATATTTGGCATTCATCAGACCCATCATTAAGTACAATGTCGCCTTTGGTATGTACCTAACTAGGCATGTCCAACAATTGGAACATCCACAGTGGTTTCTCACTAAAAGAATACAGGGCGTAAATAACACTTCCGGTACAGACATGGGTTCCCTGGTACAGATCCTGGAAACTATAGCTCATACTCTGGGAGGAGGGGTGGAATCTCCTGTTGGAACTTCCCTTGTGGAAGTGACAGGACATTCTCTATGGATGGGCCACTGCATACCTATCCCTAGTGAGTAGCCAGGCATATGCAAGTCAGAGCCAGGGAGAAGCCAAAGAAAATGCAAACCACTACTGACTGCTGTCTAAATGGTGGCCTCTCCTGGTCAATCCTAACGAACAGGCTGAATGGCCAGGACGGAGCTGATGGTTTACAGACAGTGGGGCAAACAGCGTCCCTCCCCAAAAAAAAAAAAAATATCTACAGTCTGTAGCTCAAGCATCTTGGTTGCTGAAGAGGCAGTGGTTTTAAGTCGATGTTTCATTCAGCTTTCTGGTCTAAATTTCCCTAATGTAACATAAAATTGCATCAGCCTTTATGTCAGCACCTTATACAGTTTGGTAAATTCAAGGAAGTAATTTACTAAAGTCCCCAAATACTGTATCATAGTCAAAGAGGATGAAATGTAATTACTTGAATAACAGATAGTTATGACAATTATCACACCTTCCTACGTTATGTAATCTTATACCTGCCAACATTCAACACCGGCTCATTCCAAGTGTAAACTATTAATGAGCAAAGTATTTAAATGGTAATTCAGAAAATTATCATTAATAATTAAATTCATTTCAGATCATGTACATGTCACTGAAAATACTTTCGGACTACTCAAAATAAGAAACACTTAACCATGAGAAAGACTGCCAAAGAAATATATTTAATACGGATGAAAGCTTGGCATACTTTTTTAAGTTTCTCATTTATTAGACTACTAGCATTTCTTATTCTAATTTGCATTTTTTGTAGCCAGATTGCACTCTCTCTCACATTTAAGTCACACACAACATAGCTGTGAGCAGGTCATGGTTCTCCATATCAAAGGACCTTGAGGAAACAACACAATGTTGTCTACAGGTGATGTAAATCAGCTGGTATCTGAGCAAAGGCCAAAGACATTACACACTCGTGACTACTGAAATGCCAAGTACAAACGTACACTGCATATCAATGACTCCCAGCTCAATTTCCCAATCACAGAGGTTATATGCCAGTGATAAGATAATGTAAACTACTTTCAAAGTTTCTTGTTCCCACCTTTAGAAAGGTAACCCGTTTCCATGCTTCAGGAACTAGTGCTTTACTCGCAGCTTTACTATGAGAAATAAAGGACAAATGACAGCTTCTGTAAACACTTAAGTACTCTGTAACAGCAAAGACCATTGTAGTATGCATCTTCCATCCCCTGCCCATTCTCTGGGAGCTGTACAGTTTTACATCATCATCACTGCTTACCTCAAGAAGCTATACCTCCCCCCACACCATAGTGTGGCAAAACACTTTTGTCAAAGATCTCATCTGACTTCTCCTCTGCATAACACCACCTTACTGTTAATTATCATAGCACTTTTCTCAGAATATGTACTGTGTACATCACTTTGGTTTTTAAAGGAGGATTTTGTGTTGCCTTTTACTTCACTTACTATTTTATGTTTGTTTAACTTTTTAGCTCGTCTTCCCAGCCTACAGCATTAGGCCTGAATATAAACAATTTCTCTTTAATTGTTTTTACTATAAATTTTAACAACAAAACATTAAACAGAAATACTTATAAAACAAATGCATATATCTAAAATAATAAATTAACTAGTTACACTGATCTCTACTACACAACCAAGAGTTTTAAACAGAAAAAGAAGTGTGATGTGTAGTTGTTAATTATTAGTCTGTTCATCCAGCAGTTCTTTGAATTTCAACCACATCTTACATGAAGAGGTGATTCTAGTGGTTCATGTCTTCAGCGTGAGAACTTCACAATGACAAACTTCAATTGCAAGGTGTACAGATTCCTTCATAGAACAAACAATTTCTGGACTCTGCAGATGTCAACATTTTTGAAAACTGTATTTTTAAAGCCATTTTTTGGTTCACCCTTGGTTGATAATGAACCATTACACTTACCACTGACATTAGAAACAAAACAAAGCAGATGCCTGAAGGCTATATGCTGCAAAGAGGAGGAATTGTTTTTAAATTATACCAATCATTTTCCGTCTTCTGATGCCCAACTTGCACATCAATGAAGATGACTCTTTTTGTATTTAATCTGGTTTTTGCGACACTCAATTACTACTCTTTTCTGTCACAGTCCTCTCTACTCCCTCCAACCCTTGACATCTAGTTCTAAAAAGCACCCAAAGTTCCCTTGTGCTCATTTGCCCTGCCTACCAAAGCATGCAGTAGGGCAAGGCTAATGTAATCAAAACTCAGTCCATACCAACTGACCATCTGTTCATAGCCGTCTGTAAATGTGACAACTGTCATACAGCTCACTACTTCCTTTTCTGGATGGTACATCACAAAACAACATGCTGAGGTTTTCAGCAATAGTACTTAAACGACTATACCAAAGACATGCATTTAACTATTACAATTAGGTCCAAATGTTGACAATTGTAACAGTCATTTCTTCATAATACACCATCAGTGAAACAACGGTCTTTCATGCAGCTTTAGAACAGGTTTTGTTTTTCAAACCTGAAGGAGATATATTCCCCCCACATAATGGTACATTCAACTCCATTATTCTCAAAACCTTGATTTATGAAGCCAAAGTGGGCAATTTAATTCCTTATACATGAGCAAGTATTTATTATTTGCAGTGCAGTTTCCACTGATGAAATAAGTCATGCAACCTGTCTTTTGTTACACAAACTGGCAGACATCCTGGTTTCGACCTCTACTGTAACCTATATCAGAGTATAAGCTAGCCTTTAGCAATGAATTATGCCATTTGTATGATGACGAAACTTAAAGAGCAAAGCCTTCACACAGTTCCCTCTGATACTGAAATTAAAAAAAAAAAAAAAAAAAAAAACTTCTTTACCAACCATTCACAACAATTCTCACCCCAGTGCATGTTTACTACATAGATCCAGGCATGGTACTGTTTAAAACTATACCTTGTTGGTTGGGGGGAGGGGTGGCATAAGAATTGAGGTGTTTACCTTACAGACACAAAGTGCAGGGCTTGATTCTCACATGGGGCAATTGACTAAGCTTAAAATGGCTCCCAAGGGCAGTTAGCCTAGTACTAATCTATGAACCTATGATCTATTTCAATTGGTAATGGTTTACTGTTAACATACATTCTGCTGTATTGTCACTCACTCTTTATTATTAAGGAATATGTTAGCTTCACCTATTTTACATTCTAGTCAAGATTTGCTCTGAAGGATGGTAATAAACGGTTTCTTGCACAACATAATGACATTTTCTTGCTATGAACATCTTGGACTGTTTAAGTGATGAGTTCACACAGATTAGCTAACCGACCTTGGTTAACAAATTGCAGGGGATTACGACAGGGTCTCCTCATTACCAAATTATATACTCTCTATACGGATGTCAGGAAATTCACCTTGACAATAAGGTGAATCTTGATATCACTATTAAAATGACACTACCACTTGGTTATGATTGGTAACAGCCTGTCGTAATTCTTAGTAGCATATGGTGCTTCTGTTGCTCTTATGACTACTAGTTATAGGAAAAAAAAAAAGTGTAGGAGTGCAAACAGTTTTACAGCTCTGAAAGCCATAAAACACTTGGCACTACCACGCAGAGAACGGCACTACCACACAGAGAGCTATCACACAGAGAGCGGCCATAAACTAAGTGTTCCGCTGGCTAACAGCTTTAAAAGCTGAACACCTCAGTTTGCCTCGTCTGCATGGCAAGAAGTGTTTACAACTTCAAGGCTGTTTTACCTTCTTAGTACTGTTCTGTGGTGTCCGCTGTGCTTGCCCTAGTGTACAAATTAGGACATAAAAGCACTGAAAGCTATGCATAACAAAACATGTTCTGTACCTCTGACATCACAGAGGCGCTTAAGTGTTTTTCTTTCGGGACTGCACAGCATAATCAGTGTGCTCCATGTATAAAGTAGCTGTGACATTTAACTCTACGTATTAAGTAATTTCCAGCAATGAATAAATTCAAAACTAAACAGGGTATCAAAGAGCAGGTACATATGCAGAGGTACAATAACAGAGATCAATTTCATGCTCCCCTTTACTCTTTTATAAAATCTAGGATATGGACTCAGTGAAACAATCACTACTTTACCAAATGATGAATAATAAGGTCATAAGAGGTAACAAGGACACTGTGAACAAGGCAACAACTAAACTTACTATGTACCACTTTACCACATAATACCTAGCAGAGCTCTACATCGCAAGGAGGCATTTCCAAAACAGCGTTCTTCATAATGGACAAACCACACAAATGGAAAATGCTCAATTAAACTGATCACTAATCAGATGTATTAGGATGACGATCCAGGGTCTAAATTTGTCCATTGCTACAGCTTCAGTTTCCTTCCACAAATCTGCCTTGAAAAACAGTAACAAAACTGAAGTAAACCAAAAAGACTGCTCAGACCAGCACTGACTAGGTATTTGTCACACTACGTTAACAAAGCAACGAACAAGCTAACTGGCACCCAAATGTTACAGTTGTCATAACAAATTCAGCAAGCAAAATTGAAAGAATCAGGAAAGCTCTGACGAGCTGGCAGTTTCAGGTTATGATAAAACCTGGAGAGAGAAAATAAAACATTTCTAATGTTCAGTCAGAAGATGGGTTACTACTGAAACTGCCAACAGCATTTACATGGAACTCCTCTTTCTCTCTCAGGACTACATTTCTAATTTTAAAGTTCCCATCTGTCAATACCAATACATTTCACACATCTCTCCAACAAATACCAGTATCAACCAGTACAGCAATCCCACCACCACACGAAGAACTGGTATAATGTGCTACTATGTTGACAAACACTCGCACGTGGCAGCATCCAAGAAGAAGTACAAAACCAGCTTCCTACAGCAGCGTGCAAGACCTAACGTTACCCTCATCATCGCATCGCAGCACAGCAACACTTCCAGATCAGACGCTCTCTACTACTTCGGTGTCGCACAAGAGTCTGCTCACAACAGCAGCACCAAAGACATAACGTACTCTCCAGTAACAGTGGCAATCTCAGAACCTTTACATGTCTTGCAAAGGGACTGAGGGGCACATGACTCCCACTCCCAACAATAATTATCACAGTGATGACCGGATGAGATTTCTCTCACTAAGATATCCCCAATTACTGCAGATCAGAAAGAGAGCACACAGTATTATCCAACTGATGACAAGATAAAGGAGCATTCTAGGAGGCAAAGATGACAACCATTTGGTGGTAATGTGGAACAAATGGACAATGAAGCAAGCTAGGAGATTGGGGGTTGGCATAATGGTTATGGTGTTTTACTTTACAGACACAAGGTAGAAGATTTAACTCTCACCCTTGGGAAGTAAGGCTAGGCTTCAAAAGCCCCCTGATGTCATTCGCCTAGTAATTACTTGGGAGGAAGGATTTGGCATAATGTTAAGGTGTTCAAGTCATAAGTACAAAATACAGGGTTTGATTCTAATCTAGGGTTATTATAGCTAGGCTTATGAACAAGCCATAGGTTAAGCTCCTACAGAACAATTACTGGAGAGAAGGGAACTGTAGGCAGTTTTGTACAGCCAAGACAGTTATATCTCAATAACAAACAGAAGGTCTACATACAACTGTGAAAACCTACTTTACGCTACAGTAAAATTTAGAAACAGACAGTTACAGCCATAGAAATAAGCACAACTTAACGTTACGCTGCCAGATCCAACTTAATAGAATAAATACAACCAGTCTATGAGTCAAGACTCAATCTCTTGAGAGAGGAATACGGTGAAAGATTGGGAATCTCCGTGGCTGAAGATATCTCCAGTTAGTCGTAAATGCCACTCCCAAACAGAGTGACGAACTTGCAATGCATTTTAAATTCATAATTTGGAAATGAATTGTAAAACGGATTAATATAATGGACAAAGAAAGTCTGCAGGAGATGGCTGAAGGAATATACAGACAAATCTGAACATGATCTAATTTGTCTGCTATGGTAGTGGCAAAGGAGACAAGGGTTGTAACTTGTAGCAACTATGAAGTTAGTAAAGTAGAAAATTACACACTTTTGTGAAGAGCTTTTAGATGACTGTTTAGCACGTGTGTACACACACACACACACACACACACACACACACACACACACACACACACACACACACACGCACACACTGCACTGGCCAAAGTCCTCAGGTAACTTTGCCTCTAGGTGCAGCTTTTATGCTGGCTAGACTTCCAATCTACCTCTAGTTGCCCCACGGAAATACTATGGGCAGGTTGGTAGGCCATGCAGTCACCTGTTCCTCCGTTAGATCCTTTACTTTGACAGCAGGGTAGTACTAAAGCAGACCATACCTTCTTCCTTCATTACTTCTGCTCCCTTACAGGAAACAGGGCTCCGATTCCCATGGCTCCGATTCCCACATGATATATTCTATGTGACCCAATTCTAATAGAAAACATTTCCATAAATGGGTGGTGGCTTGCATTTTTTTAAGGTACTGTAATGCCCGCTTTCCTATGGGCTCCAAAACCCAGTCCCTTTGACAACATGAGTTAAAGCCTTTAAGGGAAGTCCCAAGAGTGGTGCGCACTCTGTATATCAGTACTCAGATTGAGGAGAACCTTCTTTGTTCTCAAACGACCTTTTTAGGGAATAAAATTCACAGCTGCTTTTAGCAGGCATTCTGATATAACCTAACCACACTCGGGCATTCTCTCACCTTCTGTCTCATTCCCATAGATATTTACTTACTTACTGACATCTGATTACCAGGAACGTCCAACTGGGTAGAAACCCATCATCAGTGGCGGCCCGGAGGGAAACGCTCCAAATTATTACTTAACACCAAGAACAACAATCTTACAAAATAAAACACACACATCAGCAGTTTAAATAATTATAACAAATTAGATATAATATAAACATATTGCTTAAGAACTGATACAAGTTATATGACAATCTAATATTTATAGAAATTTTAGACAGTTTATAGAGAAATTAAAGGTAAGTTAATCTAATACAAAGAATTGCAATATGAAGTGAGGGAAAACAGGCTTACGGTGTATTTAGAGAGAAAGTCAGGGAAGAGAATGTGATTGAAGTAAGGAAGCAAGTGAAGAAAGGAGAGTACAGAGGTATAAGGAACAAAAAGGTACTCATTCACATTTAGGGATATAGTTTATCCTGCTTTTGAGCAAGAAAAGATCCAGACTTTAGCTAGGTAGACTTTCAGTGTGGTTTTGAAAGATGGGAGGGTACTGACCTGATGGATACAGGTAATGATTTCAAAGCCTTAGCAATCTTGTACGAGTACAGACAATGTCAGCAGATTTGACAGGTTTGTGGACAGACAGGAGTTTTTGGTCACTAGATCACAATGACCAGCTGGGAAGACATCTGTGTAAAATTATTTTTAGTGCTGGATAGTCAAATGGATGCTGGATAACTTTATAGGTGGTAAGAAACTGTGTATATGTTAGGTGATGAAGCAGTTCTGACCAATTTAGGCCTTTTAGTGCAATACAGTGTTGGGTTCTGAAAGGGGTACTTGTTACAAATTTAACAAATTTGTTACAGCATTGTTCAAATTTTAATTTTTTGTGAAGCCTAGAGGTTAGTAAGGATAGCAGTTCCATAAAGAAGAGCGGGGAATATGTACGGCAGTCGCCAAACTGTCGTCTGGGACTTACCTACACAAAGGTCTTTTTTACAGTTGGATCCTTGGCTCTTTTACAGTCTATCCTGTTTAACTCCGTCAGTGCTGAAAACAGCTGCACCTGGAATATCAGCTTAATGTGAACTCCAATCCTGGGCAGAACATTTTAGTTTCCTTGTTTTTTTTTTAAACACATTTATTAAATTATCACTTGTGACACACACACACACACACACTTACATTTATATAAAAGTAATCAAATCATATTAACAAGTTCACATTTACAAATATTACATATCATACATATTCTTCTATACAACATAATCAATCCACATTACATAAACTGTTCAGTTTTTGCCTTCTCCTGAGCCTCATTCCTCCTCAAAAGCAATTTCTGCATGTACTGTTCCCAGAATTGTCATTTTTTTTTCAATGAAATGCGCTCCTATCCAAGTTCCCACTTGCAGTTCTTTTCTCTCTGTTACAATATTTACTACTTCAAACGCTGCTGGTTTAGGCTTGGATTTCCATTTTCTACTGATATCTTTTTCGGTAGCCAAAAGCTTAACAAGTCCTTACCATGTCTAGGCAATTCAGATCCTGTATCCCAGCTCAAAAAAATGAAAGCTTTGTTGAAGTTTTTAGAGTTTTTTAGCAGTGTTTTAGTCCATCGTTTTTCTCGGATTTGCCGCAGTTTGTTGCCAAAAGGACTAATTAATCTACGGTTTGGTGCCTTTGTTTGTTCAAAAAGATAATTTCCTTGGTTACACTCACTTGCTCAACCAGTATTCCTGAAAGGGTACTCTGTATGGAATGTTTAGTCTGCCAACTCATTACACTCCCAAAACATATACTCCCAGTACCCCTTTTCTTTCCATCACACCTCCAACCAATGTCATCTACCCGAGGAAACATTATGTGGAGTCTTCTTGGGGTATACAATATCTATGCAAACACTTCCAAGCAAAAACCCTAAATCTTCTAGACCTTGTTGCATATTTGGGAGCCATACATAGGTTCTCCTATTGTTTCCCTGAAAATGTTTATCCAATCTCTCTTCCCATTTTTTTTCTAGCCTCTTCTGATAGATTCCTATAGTTATTGTGCACAATTAAACATGCCCTAATATCCCTTTTTAACAGCAGTTTCTGTTCTAGATTCAACTAGAAACTCTACTATTGCAGGCTTTTCACTTATGACTCTCCTATCCATGTCTATCTGCATGTACTCTGAAATCAATCCTTGATAGAAAGGCAGTCTCTAGCCTGCAGTCCAAATGTATTCTTGGCCTCTTCCCATTCTGTTACTTTCCCCTCTCTGGTTCCTTTGCCAGTTTCCTCCAGTAAATTCCAGACCCTCTTGCCTATTTTCTGTACTCTTAACTGCAGTCATCCCTATGTTGTCTAAGTTCTTAGACTAATTTATGCTACTTTATGACTATAATAATTTTACTCTAATTTCTCTGCATCTTTTGGGTTTCTAATACCATAACGGGAATGGACACCAATTCCTAAGTCAAATTATGATTCAAGTTCATGAAATTAGTACTGTTTCAATCTTTGATGTCAGCCAGAAGTGCTCTTCGCAGCACCCGCAATGTACCCAGAAATTTCTCCTCATGCAATTCATAAGGAGTTACATGTATTGGTAACATACCTAAACACGACTGTAGACTCTTTTTATAAAACCAGTTGCTCCTACTACTATTGGAACTGACTGGGTAACTTTCTTCCATACTGCTCTTGTTTGTGCTTGCAAATCTTGATATTTTATGGCTTTGTGTCTCTGTAAGCAAGACACTGTTGTCACCGGGTGTAGCAATTTCAATGATCAATATACTTTTGTCTCCTTTTAATGGACCACTATATCTGGTTTTCTCGCATCTGTCTTTTGAACTGTTGGTAATGGGTGATCCCATGTGATGCAGACTTCATAAGTTTCTATTATGCTTTGTGGCTCATGTTTCTAGTGTTATAATACTCTGTATGACTACTGTTATTCTCCTTAAGGATCTGAATCCAAAATCCTAGCCTTATTTTTTGGACTTCCTCCCTGCTTCATCATCCTTTTCCACTCTGAATTACAGCTTTCTACTTGTTTTACTTACACCACAATTCCAAGCAGACAGGAATGGATTTATTTTGTGTGTGTTGGCTAGACCACATTCTGAGGCAGGGAATTTCAAAACAGAATTGAATAGATTAGAATATAGAATGATTGTTAATTTTCATACTTTATATCCGAGGGGCATGAATTTAGACAGTGGTATTTTAGTATGATGGTCATATTATTATATTGTGAACATCAACTTGATTATGTATTAAGTAATAAATCAATAGTTGCATGTATGGTTATGTAAAGTATGAAGTTTATTGAATTCAACACAGCTGAGTGAACGAAGGATACAATAGAGGCTGGTGTGGATTTAGCGCTTTCTTTCACTTTAATTAAAAACGTGAACTTCTTCAGAAACAAAAACATGTGCCCTCCCCAACACATGTCTTATAAACCCTTAAACAGGATATGATGTCATGAAGTTTCTCCATAATTATTTCATAAATACATATATACAAAATTATATAAAAAAATGTTACAATATACTATCTGAAAATTTACAAAAAGACTTCTCAACATTAAAAATATTGTTATGTGGTGTGTTCTCACTGTTCACAGCTTATTGACCACATAGAAAAAATGTCATTCATGGGGGATGTGAATAATAAATTAGAGCAAAAGGAGGCACTTTGGCAATTACTGTTAGGGGCAGACCAACATCCAGGCCTAAATGAAGTAATTAATATAAAATGTTTTTTGATTTATAGATAAAACAGTATGAATGAATAGAAACACAAGAGATAATGATGTATATGTATGTACCTATGTTTATTACTTGTATCAAAGTTTTTCATTTCTACAAGTAAGTTAACATCAGTTTATTCAGTCACGGATAAATGTTTTTAAGCTTATAATTAATAACAAATATAACTGTTAACATTACAGTTACACTGTTTCACAATTCATATGAGTATGTACAACATTGATCAGATACAGTTTATGTTAGTAGGAAATTCATTAGGAGGCTAACTACAGTTTGAATCTTCTGTTTACACAATACAAAATCAGTCAATAAGCTGTGAACAGTGAGAACACACCACATAACAATATTTTTAATGTTGAGAAGTCTTTTTGTAAATTTTCAGATAGTATATTGTAACATTTTTTTATATAATTTTGTATATATGTATTTATGAAATAATTATGGAGAAACTTCATGACATCATATCCTGTTTAAGGGTTTATAAGACATGTGTTGGGGAGGGCACATGTTTTTGTTTCTGAAGAAGTTCACGTTTTTAATTAAAGTGAAAGAAAGCGCTAAATCCACACCAGCCTCTATTGTATCCTTCGTTCACTCAGCTGTGTTGAATTTACATTTCTAGTTTGCGGCTTGTCCGTTCAGTTTGTTCGTTTTAAGTTTATTGAATTCCTTTCATCAGTGTTCTTTCATTGTAATAATGCAACATTGTGATGCATTTTTTTTTTTTAACAACAATGTAAGTAAAATAGAGATGTTACACTTTAAATGATGAATTTTTGCCTTAATTGTTTAATGAGTTGCTTGTTAAAAGAATATATAAGGAGATGGTTTTGTATGGTGAGGTGTTCCATTGAAGGCGAATAGCCGAGGTACCAGGACTCGTTATTAAAAGAAAAACTTTTTTTACCATCTCTCCGTTTTAGTGTTTCTGTCTGCTTGGAATTGTGGTGTATTTTTTCGTTGAAGTGGGTTAGTGGCAATTGTTTTTATTACTTGTTTTATTTAAAAGAGCCTTAACAGTGCAACTCTAAAATATCCCCTCTAAATCAAGTAATGCTAAATCAACATGTTTATTGGAAAGACCAACTTATCTCACATTATTCTTACCCTTTTCTCCTCCCAGATAAATTCCTTCAACGCTTTACTAATTACTTTCCAGAGCTTATCCTCTTGTTGATAAAAATATTCCTGACCCATGTATAAAACTAAAGGGAGTAAACCGTTTTAGACAAGAGCCTCCATTTTCTCAGATTTTGTATTATCTTTTCTTTAATTTGTTCCCACATATTCTTAGCTTCCACAACAGAGTCCTTTTTAACCCATACTTCTAAATACTTCATTTTATTGTGTCCTCATAAATATGGGTACTGCTAAACTATTTCATGTGTGGGTACATAGCTTAAAGCTACAGCCTTTGTTTTACTTTCAATAATTTTATATCCCAAAAAGCTTGGAACTGTCTCAGATGTTCCACAACACTCAGATGTCCGTTTCTGTTTTCATCAGGTAAAAAATATCATTGTCTACAAATAAAGCCAACCTTTTTTGATTACCATACCAATTACATCCTTGAATTTCTGAGTCCCTTACTTTCTTTTCAAATGGTTCTAAATATGATGTAAACAACAAAGGGGAAAGAGGATGCCTCTGCCTGGTTCCTCTGTTCAAACAACTTATAAGAGAGGAACCCTCCCACATTGAGCTTTGAATACAATCCCTCATATACCCCCCATAATTAACCTTATTAATTGTGTCAGGTGAATGCAAATGCTTCCATTGCCCTACTTATAAAGTAAAATCCCAGCCGACTGTCAAATGTTTTCTCTTCATCAAGACCCACCTACAGCAATGGCATTTTCTTACATTCTGCTTTGCTCTGGAACATCACTGTTTTACTAATGTTATCAAATGTCTACCTCCCCTCCACAAAACCACATTGATCAATACCTATCAATTTTGGAAACACCTTTGCCAATCTTGTAGCCATTATAGACACTTTATAAAATTAAAATGGCCCTACATGAAGCTGAATCTGATGGGTCTTTATTGTGTTTAGGTATTACATCCACTTCAGCCTTTTTCCAGGATGTTGGTACTTTCCCCTCCTTTTAAAATACTGTTAAAAACCTTTGAGATCTTTATCACTTTCTTCCCTTGTAGCTTGCAAACTTCTACCGGAATATCTTCTGATCCTGGAGACTTGCCTGTAGATTACATATACATGACCATTTTATCTCATCTCCTCCTATCTTAACTCTTAATTGTTGAGCCTCATTTACCTCTAACTTTCCCATAGTTAAGTCTTCCATAAAGATTTCCATTTGTTTTTCCTCAATTTCCATGTTTCCCTGCTTTATACAAGTTTTCATAAAATTTCCAATACATCTCTTAATACTTCTATAAGATCTCTGCTTATTTTTCTTAGTTTAGTTTCCTTGTTTTGAAATTTCCTTCACTCAACTACTGTTGAAGGATCAGCAAGTTAAGTATGGATCAAGCTGGCAATATGCTCCTCTCTCAATCTCTTTTTTTTTATTTTTTTGAGCTTGAACGCAACACATGAACAAGAGTCAAACAGAAGAGCCACACTAAGCATTATAGAATCCAACATTTTTCTGTCTTTTAAGGGACAGTCTGCACAATGGAGACCAAGAAGACAGTTCTGAGTGTCAACTTTGTGAAACTGGTAGTGACGTGAGCGACTCATGCTTATACTGCAAAATGTAACGAATCTGAATAACCCACTTTGTTTTTCTCCCTCTCACAGACATCAGGCCCACATTACCCTTAATCCATTATGGTTCACTTACTCCCCTTAACGACTAACAGCTGGACAGCAGCAACTAGTGCCTTTGCTTATTGCCTGATTTAGTTTGATTTTATTACCTATTTCTTTAATCGTTGTCATTGTATTAATTTTAATATGGCTCAATACAGAACTCCAAACAACATACATATACAACCAGTCTTTAAATTACAAAACATTTGAAAATGAAAACCAAATCCTCATTATCACATACTAGTCCCTTCAGACAATGACATCTATACAAGATTCTTCCGTTAACCCATCTTATCATATGCAGTCTCTGCTTCCAAAAACAGGTGGTAGTAAAATTTCCTGGATCGTTGTTACTATGTTTACAGACAGGACTGTTTCCCAGCTTATAAGTAATCAGATTTTATTAACTATTTTATTTAAATATTTCTCTGTTTTACCATTGTGTCTATGTATTTTTTTTTACCATTAGCACTGCCTATAGAAATGTACATAAACAGTTTGAAAGCCATAATGGGGAAGGATGTTTTTCGTTTGTGCCCCACTTATTGAATGTTCCTCGCCACTCGAGTTAAGTCAACGATACAAAATTTATATTTATTTATTGCATAAGTTTACATGTTTACCGGGAAATCCTCTGGGCCTAGAATGAGCTCATTTTCAGTGGATGCCGGGGGGAAAAGCTCCACATTAATTACATACAAAGAAATGTTACACACAATACAAAGTATGTCGAGCAGTAGTAGTACATTAAAATAAAATTAATAACAGTGAAGAATAGTTTAGAATCACGGTATAAATGTAGAAATAAAAATAAAAATAGAATACATTCAAACAACATACAAGTATAAATCCAGACAAAATTGAAACAGTTCAAGTGTAAACAGCAGGTCCTGTAGATCTACTGGTGAATAAAAGGAAGAATTTTATTTTGGTGTGGACCTGCTGTGTACACTTGGACTGTTTCAATTTTATCTGGTTTTGTGTTTGGTTCCTAGTTATGCGAGTTTAAATGTATATGCAGAACTTTTAGTAGAGAGGAGAACTTCATGGCTCAGACTAAAGACTCCCTGATAGTGACCCAGATATCAGAGGATGGACCTACCATCCAGAAGCTGGAGAGGACAGATGAGGGAGAGTGTGAATAAATGGTTGGCATGGTCTCACCTTGAAAGAGGAAGACAGTCCAGCCAACTACAATGCCAGCAACTAGTGGAAAGACAGGTGTACAATATGCATACCATTGATCAGGGACAAGCATTTGTATCTACCATGCCACACCCACTCAGAAGGCTTCATGGGCATGTTGAGGGAACACACACATGCCCAAGGTGGAAAGGCATAACAAGCATTTATGTCTGCAAGTGCTAACATGAGCTATTAAAGGAGACAATAGGACCAAAAAGAAAAAAAATGGAAATATGCCCTCACTACTGTCTGGATCATAAGAAGTTACTAGGCTAATGGCCCTAGGGCCCTTAAAGCCTAGCCAAGTTCTAGCTTTATTTCCATGATCACCACCTATTGCCCCTGTCCAAGAAGAACACAGGTGGAACCCAATGGGGTGAATTTAGGGTTACCCATCCAATCATCCAGATTGCATCTGAAGAGGGCCAATGAGGTGCTCCACTAAGGTCAATGCAAAAAATGTGTCACCCCCTTTGGGAAAAACCCAGTTCTCATGAACTACCACATCGATGGTAGCCCACTGAACACAGAACGCGTTATAAGAGATATGGGAACACAGGTTAACAGCAACCTCTCTTCTGAGCACCACACTGCCACTGCGGTCAGAAAGTCCTTCTATGTGGCACATCTCGTTACTAAAGGTTTTGCATCCAGGAAGAGAGGCCATTGTCTCCCTCTACTCTTCCCTCATTAGGCCAATCATCGAGTACAACGCCCCATTTGGCATGCATCTCACTAGACACCTGCAACAACTGGAGAGGCCACAAAATTACCTCGCAAAGAGGATCCTAGGTCTTAAACACTTGTCCTATATGGACAGACTCAAAAATCTCCAACTATTCTCCATCTCATATCGCCTACTTAGAGGCGATCTCTGCTTGACTTACAAAGCCATGTCTGACCCAGCTCTCTTAGAATACTACATCTAAAGAAATCCCAATACCTCCGCACCACAAACTCCAGAGACCTCACCCTCATTACCACAATCAACAAAACATGCTGGAGGGACAGGTTCATAACACAGAGACTGCCCATGCTATGGAATAGACTTCCCATACATGTCAAACAGAGCACCTCACTGGCCCTCTTCCAGAGAAATCTTGACGAGTGGATGAGAAACAGAAAATTCACCCAGGTGATCACTCCAGTGGCTCTACTCGACAGAGGCACTGGAAACTAAGGTCGGGTGGCACGATGCCATGGTAATCCTATGGGTTAGGCTTGTAAAGGCTCCAAAGCCATTAGCCTAGTACTCACCTATGAACCTATTTGACATGAAGTGAGAGTCTGTTCCATAGGTATGGTAACCTCTGGAAGACAAATCTGTCCCTCCAGCAGGTTCTAGTAATGTCACACACCAGGTCAAGGTATTTACAGCGAGTAACCTATGTACCATTTGACTTATGGATATGCAGCATTTCCAATAATGCAGAGTCAAAGATTGCCTTGTACGCAAGGCAGAGATCACCTCTCAGTAGTCTGTATAAAACGGAATAAAGTGACAGTGATTTCAGACTATCCACATAGGACACATGCTGAAGACCTTGAATCTTCCTTGTGAGGAACTTTTGTATTCTCTCCAATTGCTGTAGGTGCTTGGAAAGGTACATACAAAAAGGGGTGTTGTACTCTATTATCGGCCTGATGAGGGAAGAGTACAGGGAGGTTATAACTTCTTTTTTTGTGGAGGCAATGCCCTTAAACTTATGAGATGAGCAATACAGAATGCCCTTCTTACCACAGTGGAAACATGATGGTCAAAGGTAAGGCTGCTGTCAACCTGTGTTCCCAGGTTTCTCACCACTGAGCGCGTACTTAAGGTGTTGCTACTGATGTGGTAAGTTAGCAGGAACATTGTTCTTACTGAAAGGGATGACAAACTCAATGCAAAAAAAATGTATCAAGGTCATGACTTTGGCACTAATCCTTAGTTGTGTAAGACCCTCTTGTAGGATGGTGACATCATTTGGAGATTTTATGACTGCTCCCAGTTTGTAGTCATCAGCAAACTTTGTCAGCCACAGACCTTTAGTTTTTGCTTGTTACTTCAGAGTGTCTCACAAACACAGCCCATAAAGGCATAACAGTAAACCAAACATACTAGTCATTGGTGACTCAGATTTGAGACACACTGATGCCCCCCCCCTGGGCTTGACAAGGAGAAGATCACGGTCAGCTGTCAGGTGACCAGAATCTGCCACATCACGCACGCACTTAAGTCTCTCCACAGCAAGTACAAGTATGACTCGGTCATCATCCATGTTGTCGTGAATGACTTGAGATGTACCTCCCTGGGCTACATGAACAAAGACATGCTTAAGCTCAGAGTATGTGTCCCAGTCAGGTATGACCCTAGCCCTAAGCAGCATCCTACCTTTACCATGAATGACAGATACCACAGTACCAAAAAAAAATAACTGACTTCAACAACTGGCTTACTTTCAGGTCTCATTCCAAGGGGATCCAGTATCTGTCTGTCTGCCTGGGATGACATGGTTAACAGGCCTCGATGCTTTTCCAAACAAGGCCTCCACTTGTCACCCCTGGGATTCAGGACTCTGGTCAAGGCTCTTGCCTCCCCAATGTGCCTTTTTTAGGAAATGTCCCAAAGACAAATCTTCCAACATAAAAGACCTGTCAAAAAGCAAACTGAAGGTCATGCTGCTTAACTCTAGTACCCTCAACCTGAAAATGCACTCACTGGAGGCTCTCCTCTCACTGGAAGATGTAGGCATCTGCACAGTCACAGAAACTAGGTTCAAGACTGCAGACAGCACCCCTGCCTTACCAGGCTATACCTCATTCCACACATTCTGACCCTAAAATGAGGTCGTGAAGACTAAGAGTGGTGGAGTTTCTATTTTCATTACAGACAAGCACACTTCCAGACTGTTCTGCCAGCATGATGCACTAGAACTACTCTAGGTGCAACTGACAATTGGCAAGACACCCATCCAAGTTATATCCAGCTATAGACCCCCTCCATGACTCAGGACACCCACTCCTCCTACCTGGACCTACTTGACTCCATCAAGGTACCCCCCAACCCCCTGTTCCTTGGTGACTTCAACTACCCCACCATAGACTGGGTGAGCTACTCCTGCTCTAATGCACTCACCCAACGACTTCTTGACTTCATCAATTCTAACACAGTAGACCATCTTTTCTCATCCCCACAATGAGAAATAATATTCTAGACTTGGTTCTCACCAACATGGACGACCCGCTGCACCATCCCCATAGTAAGTTCTTCCCTGGTGAGATCAGACCATCCGTCTGTCTCATTTGAAGTTTCTATCCCGTCCAACCTCCCCCCAAGCCATAACCAGGCTAAAAAAATTCTCAAAAGCTGACTACAACTTTCTAAGGGAGGGTATCCATAGCTTCACACCACCGCCACCCTCAAAGGATACAAACAAATATACAGAACAGTACGCCAGTGCAGTATATAAGCATTTGTACAACTGCATGGACTCAGCCATACTGAACAGAGCTAAAACCTGCTCCTCAAGGAAACGCAAACCTATCTGGTGGACATTCCTCTGTCAACAGGCTTTACAACAAAAGGAAGAAACTGTTGTCCAAGGGTAAAAAGGCACAAACTCCCATTTGGAAAAACTCCCTCCTTAGCCTCAACAAACAAATTAGATCACTAGTGAAAACTTCCAAAGCCAATTATGAAATGAAACTATCATCCAAAACAAAGTATAACTACAAAGCCTTTTTCAGTTACGTCAGGAACCTCCATGGCAAAGCCCAGGTTTGTTCCAAATTAGTTCTTAATGGTACTACTTGCATTGATCCTGCTGACCTGGCCAACCTGCTAGCAGATAGGTACAGTGCAAACTTCACCCCCCATTCCCCTCCAAAGACCTATTTGATATTCCTAATACTTTTTCTGCACCTCATATCTCCGTAGATAAATTGTTAAAGGCCCTATCCAAGGTAAAGAACACAGCTTCCATGACATCTCACTGTATCCCAGGCTGTATTCTGCACCATCTCTAGCAAGAACTAGTCTCACCACTGAGCAACCTGTTCAACCATATCCTAAGTACAGGCTTCATTCCAGCAGAGTGGAGAAAGTACAGTTTTGTACCTACCATAAATGTAGATATCCGAACAGGATAGCATCTGCAGTCCTTACAAACGGGTTGTCCTGTCGTCAGGCAGCCCTTCGGTCGACCGGATTCCAAAGTCTGGGTCTGGTGTCGCACTTCACCCGACGTCATCACTGCTGGTCTTCGGGTATAAAGGCATCAGCCGACGCCATTTTCCTCAGTGTTTCTTGCCCCAGATGCCAGTTGCCCTCTTGGATAGCTAAATTTTTGGATAAATGCCAATGTTTCCAAAAAGGTAGAAGGCAAACAAAAAATAAGCATGTATGTACATATATACAAACAAATACACCATAAGAAATCCCCCCCAGCTAGCTATTAGGAGGGTAAATACCCTAGGAATACCACAGAGGGGAAGGAGGGTGGGTAATCCTGACTGCAGATGCTATCCTGTTCGGACATCTACATTTATGGTAGGTACAAAACTGTACTATGTCCTTCAAGGATGCATCTGCAGTCCTTACAAATGGGTAGAATACCATAGCCAAACTAGGGGAGGAGGAAGAAGAAATTATGGTGTAGTTAGGATCCCTTGCAAAACAGCAGTGGCAAACCCTGCTCGGGATCTAGAGTATAGAGGTAAGTTGTAATGCTTGGCAAATGTATGCACGGAGGTCCAAGTAGCAGCCTCTATAATGTCCTTGGTAGCCACTCCTCGTAAGAAAGCTGTGGTAGTGGCTGTAGCCCTTGTAGAATGAGGCCTTATGTTCTGTGGAATTTGCTTTCCATGGTAGGAGTAACAGAATCTTATGCTATTTCCTATCCACTTGGAGATTGTCTGTTTGGAAATTGCTTTTCCTTCCCTTCCTGTTGCATATGCTACTAGAAGCTGGTCAGTTTTTCTATTGCCCTTGGTTCTGTCCAGGTAGTAGCGCAACTGTCTATGTACATCCAAGGTATGCAGCAGTCTTTCCCCTGTTCTGTGGATTGGGAAAGAAGGTAGGTAGGTGGATTGCCTGGTTTAGAGACACTCTGGATACCACCTTAGGCATAAATGTAGGATTAGTTCTCATGGACACTCTATCTTGATGGAAGATTAGGAAGGGTTGTACTGCCATTAAAGCCTGTAGTTCAAACCCTTCTTGCTGAAGTAATTGCCAGCAGGAAAGCAGTTTTCCAGGATAGGTGTTGAAGATCTGCTGTTGCTGCTGGTTGAAAGGGGAGTGTCAATTTTTCTAGCACAAAGTTAAAGTCCCATGCTGGTAATGGTGGTTTCCTAGGAGGTTTTACATTCTTAATTCCTCTCAGAAACTGCCTGAGTAGAGGATGTGAGAAGACAGGGGGATCGAAGCTGTATTCTGCAGAGATAGCTGATGCATGTATCTTGATGGAGGAATAGGACAGGCCTGTATGGAGAAGCTCTGCCAAATACTCCAGGATGTTGGCAATATCTACCTTTGACACATCTTTCCCTCTTTCAGTACTCCAAATGAGAAACCTTTTCCATTTTCCTGCATAGTTCCTTCTTGTTGAAGGTCTGCGGGCCTCAAGGATAATGTCTTTAACCCTTTGGGATAAATCTGGGTTAGATGCTCTTAAGTAATGTTCCAGGCAGTCAGTTGCAGAGTTTTCAGGTTTGGATGCAGGATGTTGTAGTCGCTCTGAGTTAACATCAAAGGAATCAGGGGTAGTGTCCACGTTCCCCCCCCCCCGAGACATGCTCCTCAGTAATGGATACCAATGTTGTCTTGGCCAATTTGGAGCTATCAGAATTATCCTTGGACGTTCCTCTTTGATTTTCAGTAGTACCTTGTGCATCAAAGGAAGAGGTGGAAATGCATATGCTGTCAGGCCTTTCCAACTGAAGGATAGAGAGTCCACCTTCCAAGCAAGTGGGTGGCATGTCCTTGCGCAGAATTTTTTGAGCTGGTGATTGAGTGGGGATGCGAATAGGTCTATTCGTGGCATTCCCCATTTCTTTGTGATGGCCTTGAAGATGTCCGGGTGTAGCATCCATTCGTGAGCATCCGAGGTAGTTCTGCTTAACATGTCTGCTAGAATGTTTTCTTTTCCCGGTACAAATATTGCCTGTAACTGAATGTTGTAACTCAGAGCCATATTCCATAGGTCCAGAGCCATTCGGCATAGAGGGTATGAATGAGTGCCTCCCTGTTTGTTGATGTACCACATGACTGTGGTGTTGTCTGTCCTTATCATCAATTGGCCTTCTTTGAGGAATGGTCTGAAATTCTGGATTGCTAGTTTTACTGCCAGCATTTCTTTTTGATTTATGTGCAGGTGCAGCTGATCTGGAGTCCATAAGCCTTGAATGCACTTGTCCAGCATGTGGGCCCCCAACCGAGGTCTGAGGCGTCCGTTGTGATGGTTTGGCTTGGTTGAATGCTGTGGAAGGACAAACCTGGGTTTGACTGGCATGCCTGAGCCCACCATAGGAACTCTTGTTTCAGGCATGGGATTAGTGGTATTTCGGTTTCTAAGCTGTGCCTGTGTTGAGACCATAAATTCTTTAGGTACCACTGTAGCTTTCTCATATGCAGTCTGGCATGGGGGACTAGGATTATGCAGGATGCCATGAAGCCCAAGGCCTGCAGTACTTTCCTTGCTGTTAGTTTGTTCTGCTTTGTTAATGCCAAGAAGTAAAGAGGAAGTTGTTCTTGTTTTTCTGCAGTTAGGAATGCCATCTGTTTTACTGTGTCCAATTCTGCACCCAAGAATGTTATTGTTTGGGATGGTATCAGTCTTGACTTTTTTAAATTGACTGTGTATCCTAGGGCTTGTAGTAAGCAAATGACTCTTTGTAAATCTTGTGTCAGCTTGTTTTTGTTGTCCGCTTGTATCAGGCAGTCGTCCAGGTATGGATAAATTTGGATTCCCTGAATCCTGCAGTGAGTGATTACTGATGCCAGGCATTTCGTGAACACTCTGGGCGCAGTAGATAAGTCAAAGGGCAATGCTGAGAATTGATAATGCTCTGATCCTGCAAGAAATCTGAGGTATCTTCTGCAATTTGGTCGTATGGGGACATGCAGGTATGCCTCCTTGAGATCTAGAGGTACCAGCCAATACTCCTTGCCCAGCATGGGAAGAAGTTGCTGTAGGGTCAGCATTTTGAATTTTGGAACAATGATGAATGTGTTTAAAGCGGACAGGTCGAGAATAGGCCTCCAACTTTTCTCTTTTCTTGGTACCAGGAAGAGTCTGGAGTAAAATCCCTTGCCTTGTTCTGTAGGTGGTACCCTTTCCACAGCTCTCATCTTTGCTAATTGAGCTATTTGTTTTAGAGCTTCTGTCTTTTGATTTGGTGGTAGGTTTGGCATTCCTCTTTTTACTGGTAAAGTGTGGAAATGAAACCTGTAGCCTTGGTCTATAGTTTGCAAAATCCACTTGTCTCTTGTGATATAGTGCCAGTTTGAAAATAAGGCTAACTTTCCGCCTAAGGGTGCTGCTATTTGTTCCCTGGTAGGCGGTGTCAGAGCCAAGTCACTGTGATTGTCCTGTTGCAGTGGTAGTGGTTGTATCTGTGCCTCGTTGGTTATTGCCTTGCCACTTGCGTCCCCTGTAGGCACCTCCTCTGGATTGATTTCTGCCTCTTGAACGCCTATTCCTGCCTCTCTGAGCTTTAGAGGAGTCTGGAAAGGACCAATTTTTGGAAGGCCAGTTCCTGCTAAACCTTGGGGGCTGAACCTGTAAGAAATCTTTCACTGTTTGTACAGATTTTGCCTTCTCTTCCATTTTCTTCATTACCTGTTGGGCAGGAGAACCAAATAGACTGACCTTATCCATAGGAGCATCTAATAGCTTTGCTTTAACATGATCCGGCAAGACCTGTTCTTTCAACCATGCATGCCTTCTTATAACTGTGCCAGTCATGGCTGATCTAAATGAAGCCTCCAGTGCATCATAGCCACATTTTAAGGAATGGTTACTGACCTGCTGAATGTTATTCACCATTTCTAGAACATATTTCTTATCTAAGGAATCATCAGAGGACAGTTTCTTAGTTAACTGATCAAGCATAAACTCTTGGTATTGGATCATATGAAACTGACAGTTCAAAGCTCTAGCAGAGAGAGTAGCAGAGGTGTATACTTTTTTACCCCATCTCTCTAAGGACCTGGATTCCCTTTCAGAAGGGAGAGGGTTTTTCGCTGAGGTCGAAGCTACTGCCTTAGGCCCCTGGGAGATAGTCTCAGGATCTGCAAAAGGAGCCTTGTATAAGTGGTGATGTGTATCCGGGACCCTGTAAAACCTATCGGGCTTAGCAGGGGCTGGAGGTAAAGTATCAGGAGCAGTGCAAGCATCATTAAATGCATCATCCACAACAGGAAGAACTGGAGGTATAGCTAAAGGCCTATGTTGCGGTAAGTGTATAAAGGTCCTAAGCCTTTTTCTTGAATCTGAGAAATCTTGTCCCTGCCATTGGAATTGCTCTCTCATGGCATGTAAGGTTTCCCCAAAGGAAAATTCCTCTGGTGGAGAGGCAGAAGGTATAGATTCTTCAGCATCGGAATCTTCATAAGTAGAAAAAGGGGCCTCTGGATGGTCTGTAATGTCTGAATCATCAGAAGAGTCATCTGAGGACACTGGCTCAGGGGGCTCTGCTCTAGGTCTCTTTTCTGGAGGTTGAGAGGCCCTGTCTGGGTGAGATTGAGATCCCCTTATTAAAGAGATGAGATCCTCTGCCAGAGTGAGATCCTCTGCCAGAGTAAGCATTTGGGAACTGGAACTGGGCCTGTGAGAGGAGGGCTTAACAGGCACAGACTTAGAAGTTTTGGCTGCTTTAGCCCTGGCCAAGGCCTTTATAGAAATGGCTGCAGGAGGCCTAGCAGCACCACGTGCTGGAGTAGAGACATCCAAAGGGATGGTGTCCGATAATTCTTGTGAAACCACAGTAGTAGGCAAAACTTCAGAGGCCGATTCAACTAGGGTAGAAGGGGCCTCGGTAGTAGTCATGGATTCGGCTGAAGATTGAACCGTTTGCTCGGTTTCGGCCGAAACCGAGACACTCGCGGTTTGCTTAACCGTGGTTTCGGCCGAAACCGCGGACCGCGAGTGTCAGTCCTTTTCTTTGCATTTCTTAACCATTTGAGTAGTCGGAGGATCCGACGGCATTATGTACGCAAAATCTGAGCCGAAAAACTGTTCAGCAAACTCCGACCGACGCCTAAGCGTTCGTCGGTTGAAAGAAGCACAGGCTAAACAAGCTGCTACTTCGTGGTCTGGGCCTAAACAAGGTAAGCAGTAAGAGTGGAAATCTTTATGAGGTATTCGTTTCCCACAAGTTAAACAGTTATTCACTTTTTCTGACATCGGCTGAGGCAAGAAAGAGTCCCCAACGGGGTACTTAGCTTTTTAGAAGTCTTCGAAGTAGTATTCGGTAGTAGAAATCTCTGGATCTGACCGACCGGCACTTGCGAACAGCTTCTGCTTCGGGCGCCACGCGGCACGAAAGACTGAGGAAAATGGCGTCGGCTGATGCCTTTATACCCGAAGACCAGCAGTGATGACGTCGGGTGAAGTGCGACACCAGCCGAGGCCAGACCCAGACTTTGGAATCCGGCCGACTGAAGGGCTGCCTGACGACAGGACAACCCGTTTGTAAGGACTGCAGATGCATCCTTGAAGGACATCTGCCATTGTCATTCCCTTGCAGAAAGGTGGTGCCACTACTGACCCTGCAAATTATCACCCCATTAGTTTGACAAGTCTGATCTGTAAGGCCATGGAGCGTATTATTTTGCACCTCATAAACAAGGGCATAGGCAATATCCAAGCACTTGACCCCACCGGTTCAGATTCAAGGACAGATCTTGCCTGTTGAAATTGGTTGACTTTTTTGCGACCCTGGATGAGGGAATGTCAGTATATACAGCTTACCTTGACATGCCCAATGCCTTTGACACAATCCTCCACTCAGGAATCATCAAAAAGCTAACACAGCTTGGTGTAAATCCCAATCTCATCAGGTGGGTGGCCAAGTGGCTCACCGATAGGACCCACAAGGTCAAATTTGGTGCCTTCACCTGCAACAGCAGACTTATCACTAGTGGTGTTCCCCAGGGATTTGCCCTAGAACCCCTGCTGTGCTTGACTACTTCTCAGAGGTCCAGGCAAAGACAAAAGGCCTGTGGCTGACCAAGTTTGCGGATGACTGCAAGCTGGATGCTGTCACTGACTCTCCAAATGATGTTAACATACTACAAGAGGATCTCACAGCAACAGATGACTGGTGCCAAAGTCATGGCCTTAAGTTAAATGCAAAACAATGCATTATCGTACCATTCAGCAAAAACACGGCCCCTACTATTTACCACATCAACGGCAAACCCCTAAGCACACAAGCTGTGGTGAGAGACTTGGGAACACAGGTTGACAACAATCTTGCATTTGACCATCACGTAGTGGCAGTGGTCAGAAAAGCCTTTTACTTGGTTCATCTTATAAGTAAAGGGACTGCATCCAGAAAAAAAGGTTATTACCTCTCTGTACTCCTCCCTTATTAGGTCAATAATTGAGTATAAAGCCCTGTTTGGTATGTACCTCTCCACACACCTGCACCAACTGGAAAGACCACAGAAATACCTTACAAAGAGAATCCCTGGTCTCCAATACCTTTCCTATTTGGTCTGGGTCAAATCACTATCACTCTACTTGGCATCATACAGATTGCTCAGATGTGATCTGTGTCTTGCCTGCAAGGCAATCTCGGACCCTGCCCTAATAGAAATGCTCCATATCCTTAAGTCTAACTTCTTGTGCATTACCCAATCGAAAGGCCTAAATCTAATATGCCACATTAACAAAACCTGCTGGAGAGATAAGTTTGTCTCCTACAGGCTGCCCATCTCTGGGATAGACTCCCCATACATGTCAAACAAAGTACGTCACTGACCCTCTTCAAGCTCAACCCTCATGAGTGGATGGGAAACCACAAATTTGTCCCAGGGGTCCCACCTGTGTCCCTCACTGACAGGGGCACCAGGTGCTGATTTTCTGGGAATAAACTCCTGGCTAGGCTTGTAAGGGTCCCAGGGCCATTAGCCTAGTAATCGCCTACGATCGTATGATCCCATGTCTCAGGTCTTCAGTGAAAGAGTGAAAAAGAAAAGGTCCACGATCAGGTACCCAGGGCTCCTGAAATGCAGGAGCCAGTTAGTTCCCATTTCTGCTCCTTGCCCCCAACCCTCTTTCTGCATATTTTATTTGAGAAAAACAAAAAGAAAGAAAAACTTTTTTTTTTTCTTTTAAACTGTAGGACCAACACAGGGAGTGCTAAAGTGCTCAGGTTTGATCACAAATGGAATACTGGCCATTAAAAGCCAGTATGCACTGAACAGTGATCAGGATCTGTCTCGGATGGCCATTTGTGCCCCCTAACATTTCACCTGGGGCAGTTTTCCACCTTCACTCCACCCTCTGAAAAGTAAGAAATAATGTTTAACAATGCACAGAGTTCTTCTATAATAACATTACATATTCCAGTCACAAGAATATAATCAATATAATCAGCAGACAAATCTAGTGCTAATTTTACCCACCTACCCATATGTTTGCCCCCAGTATCCTTGAAAATTTTGTTTCCCAACAATTCACCTTGGAAAAATGTTAAAATTACTGTCAACGATTAAAAGTAATACTTTCAAAGGACCAGACAACACACCAGGCTACCATCTCATCAGTGCCAAATATGTATCATCTGTGCCTCTGACTAAACTTTTCAGTCTCAGACCATCTACGGAGTTCATCCCGGATACCTGTAGAACAACTACTGTTACATCCCTACACAAGGGTGGTTCCTCTACAGAACTGGTTAATTTTAAACCCATCAGACTCACAAGTCTTGTATGCAAACCAATGAAATAGGTCATAGCAGAACTCATGTATGCATCCAAGGGCAATATAAATGTCTCTAGATCCCCATCAGTTTGATTTTGTGAAGGGCAGCTACTGTCACCAGAGACAAGTAAGCTTCCTTGAAACTGTTGCAAACGCTGTAGACACTGGTCACTCAGTGCACTCAGACTGTCTCCCATGCTGGTATTACTTAAAGACAAACAATGTAAACTCCTTTGTTGTCCTCTGGACTGCAACTTGATTATCCAACCATTCCCAGGTTGCAAAACTTGCTGGTACATACCGAATATTAACTAGTGGAGCACCACAGGGATCAGTACTGGATCATCTCCGAATGTAACATTGTAACTAATGGAGTACAACATGGATCAGTGCAGAACCCTCTCTGAATGTAACATTGTATCTAGTACAGCACCACAGGGATCAAAACTGGACCCTCTCTGAATGTTACATTGTAACTAATGGACTAAAACAGGAATCAGTGCCGGCCTTCTCCTAATGTAACATCTACACAAAGGTATATATGGCCAAGTATCTTATGGTCCTTGTGACGGCCTGACTACCATCCTTCCTGTTAACACCATCTAGAATAAGCGAGACAGAAGCAGTAAATGAAAATGGAGAAATGAGTAGATTCACGATTGTATGGTCTTCCTAGTGCCAGGTCTCTGAGCAGAGAAGAATTTGAAGCACCTTTTTGGCGATAAAGGGCCCCTAGTCATTACGGAAAAGGGGAAACATGTGGTTAAGTGTAGGAGACATACATCCAAGTAAGGCTTGCTGACGAAGTGTGACACAAGTCTCTTTGGTTGGTTTTAAACAGAGGTCTGACCAGGAGAAAAGGCCAAAGCTGAAGGAAGACAGACCTACTTGGGGGGAAAAAAGGCTATCAGAATGACTGTCTTTCTGCATCTTGGCCTTTTCCAGAAACCTGGGAATAAGATGAAATGGAGGAAAAACTGTAAATATGACTCAAAGACCACTTCTGGATGGATACATCTCTGGGACAAACTCCCAAGGGTGAATATGGGATAAGAAGCTACTGCATTTGGTGCTGTTCAGATACATAGCAAGGCTTCCCCCAGCACTGATACATGGTTCTGGCCACTGTACAGGCAGAGAAACCACTTGTGAAGCATCAGCAGTGGATGGCCAAGCCTATCTGTTACTGAACTAGCTTGTCCCAGGATATGGCTAGCAATGGGAAAACGACTGGTTGTAAAGACTCATTCCCAAACGCTCAGAGTCTTCCACAAAAAGGGGAGTGGAACAATTCCCCTGTCCTTCCTTATTGTCAGTGGGTTCCAACTGCACCTTGGTGGACGGGGTCTTCATGTCTAGAATTGCAATGTGCATGGAGGCCTCCATCTGAGACCCATGTCTCTTAGAACATCTGTTCTTGATAATGCCCTCTGTACATCAGAGGAGCGGCATCAAATGCAATGGTCACTCTGGCTGCTGGCCTATCTGAAAACTACTACGGCCCCTTCCACAACCTCTATTATCATATTGCTGTTGGCTATGATGGTAGAAAAGCTACTATGAACTCAACTGCATCATATAAAAGGAGTGCTGGGGGAGACTGGAATATTTGTTCTCGCCTAAGCTGAGTTCTGTTACATAGAGCATTAAGGTAACTGGCATTAGTGGATACCTCTCAAATGCTATGATTTATCAATGTTGTTATGATTTTTGCCCCTAACATTCAACTCTATTCCTCTTAAATTTACTGATTAACATAACAAAAGCAAAAAAGTGTTTACAGGGTGATTATCTTATTAAATAACTGGTGTAAGCACATGGAAGATTTCTTTACACTAATTATGCAGGATCTAAAATAATAAGACATTTTATTCTGACACTCTGTTATGACTTTTAAAGGCAAATTCTATTACTAATTCTTAAAGTTAGAGTAGAAAGGATTGACTTCCTCTCAAAGTCAGCCTGAAAGTCAAGCATGCCATCTAACGACTGTATCAAAAAGTCTGCTGTCCTTGCTGTCCTTGCTGTAGTGCACTAGGCACACAGTCAGATCTGACATGGGGCATATGGTCATCAGGGCCAAAAGCTTCAGATCCTTATCTGGCAACCCTTTACTACCCCAGATGCAAAGAAAGATGTGTAAACACACTTTCTAAAGCACTCCAAGGCACAGGAGACCCATTAGGTAGATCACTGGATTCTGAGGGTTCGAAGTCTTTTATAAGGCAAATGCAGCCAGTATAGACTACTTCTTGGGTAGCACTAAGACCAGTCCAGTCCTTGGGAAGTTGGAGCTCCTGTATGGCCTGCTTGGCATAAAATAAAGAATGTATAAAAAATCAAAGTCATAAACGGAACGTGAGAGCCTGAAAACTATCTCAATTACCAAAATCCAACAATGTCGCCAAGAGAGTACCAGCAACAAAAATGTGCAGAAAAGCAGCAGATTAAAAGTCCATAGCTCGACAAAAATGCGATAACAACGATGGTAGTAGGAACGTTCTTTATTCACACAACATAGGCTCAGTAAGCGCTTTCACCATGCTTGGCTTCCTCAGACTGTAACAAACCATCTAACACCACAGTCATTTAAATACTATTACACAGATCTAAACAATTATTCAATCACCATGTAATGAAATATTTAAAGAGGCCCTGAAACCTAACACTCTTGCTTAGTTAAAATACATTGCATATGTAGTTTAAAAAACTCACAGATATAAAACACTTGTGATTCTAAAAACATTCACAAAAATAAAATATCCTTATACACAAAATACAAAAGAGAAATATACTAGAAAAGTGCAATTATGTATGTACATAGAGGTATATTCATAAAAATATGTACATAATCTATTCCTCTGACAAACCTCAACAATAGGAAGATGCATTGATGTCAACGCCTCTTTAATCTCCTTTTCTTCAACATGGGATGGATACTGACCTTGTCATTGAGGCCAGGGTAAGATTCCGCTCTACATCGTAGAATCCACCTTAGCTCCATTTCCAGTGTATAATTCTCAACATCCCCCCCTCTAATATTAGTTTGAATATGTTGTATAGCTAGGAACGTGAATTTATGTTGCTCATTGGTTGACATCTGATGTCTGGCTAATGCATTGTTGGGATCTTTCACTCTCATTTTATAGCAATGCTCCCTGATCCTCTCTCTGAATTGCCTGTTGGTTTTACCAATGTAAAACGCATTACAGGCGGAACAGAGTGCAAGATAGACTAAATTCTTAGACTTACAATTGGTCCCTGTCATGAAAGTAAATATCTGCCCTGTCATGGGCTGCTGGAAAGTGGTACTATCATTAATAAACCCACATTGATTACAATTGCCACAGGCGCTGGTATTATACACCAAATGGGAATATCCGGTGCCACTTTTATGGCAGAGAATCTCTTTTAAATTCTTCTTATTTTTGTACATGTACTTTGGTTTTGGTCCAACCAAATCCTTGATCTCATTATCAACACATAATACTGCCCAATGTTTCTCAATGATACCCTTCACATTATAGGCATCTTGAGTATAAAAAATAGGTAAAGTAACACTAGTATTTCTATGCCCATGCATACACACATTTCCACTAACCTCATTACTCCAAGTGTTATCAGAGAAATATGGTCGGGCTGCAGTAGTCCTTAAACCTCCGGTTTCTTTTATAACTTTATCCACTTCAACACTATTATATGATCTAACTCTATTCCTCTTAAATTTACTGATTAACATAACAAAAGCAAAAGTGTTTACAGGGTGATTATCTTCTTAAATAACTGGTGTAAGCACATGGAAGATTTCTTTACACTAATTATACAGGATCTAAAATAATAAGACATTTTATTCTGACACTCTGTTATGACTTTTAAAGGCAAATTCTATTACTAATTCTTAAAGGTAGAGTAGAAAGGATTGACTTCCTCTCCAAGTCAGCCTGAAAGTCAAGCATGCCATCTAACGACTGTATCAAAACGTCTGCTGTCCTTGCTGTCCTTGCTGTAGTGCACTAGGCACACGGTCAGATCTGACATGGGGCATATGGTCATCAGGGCCAAAAGCTTCAGATCCTTATCTGGCAACCCTTTACTACCCGAGATGCAAAGAAAGATGTGTAAACACACTTTCTAAAGCACTCCAAGGCACAGGAGACCCATTAGGTAGATCACTGGATTCTGAGGGTTCGAAGTCTTTTATAAGGCAAATGCAGCCAGTATAGACTACTTCTTGGGTAGCACTAAGACCAGTCCAGTCCTTGGGAAGTTGGAGCTCCTGTATGGCCTGCTTGGCATAAAATAAAGACTACCTAGGCTCTTAGAAGTTGTCTGAGTTACCAGCTGAACCATCATGTCAACTTCTGGAACCACCCAAGATGTTGACTTAGGAGAATAAGAGGCCATCTCTAGGTCAGGTTCAGAAACAGTAGGAGTTTTGTGAAGTCCATCTCACCTTGGCCTGGATAATTAAGTACTTCCCAAAACATGGGGTTAATCTAGGATGTTGGGGAATCCAACCTCTTCAGCCTCATCCATATCTGGGTTTGAAGACTCAGGAGGTGAGTTGAAGTGCTCACCCTGCACTTCTATTTCTTAGGTTACATCAAGAAGGGAAAAACCAGAGAATGAGGGAAGGATGTACGTTCAGAAGTCATCTTTAATCCAGAAGTTAGGCCCCCAAATCCATATATCCAATGTAGCAGAAAGGAGGGGATGGCTGTCAAACAGTTATCACAGTTCCCGAAGTGACTATGCTGGCCATGCAAGACAGGACACATGAAAGGAAGCCTGCAGATTGGTGTAGATAACACGCAGCCTAACTGTCTAGCAGACAGGGTCATTAATAAGGAGTCAATGACAGAACAAATCTTGACTTTGATTTCCGATATGTCAATCACTGTCAACACCGACACAAAGAATCTCAACTTCAAATGTCGAAAAACTGACTCTGGGGATGGAATGATTGGGTTCTACATGGTGGCCAGGACACAATGATTCTTGAGAAATCAGCCTTCAGTACTAAGTACTTGGCCTCGAGGCACTCAATGTCAAGGCCAGGTGCTCTGACCAGAATCAACCACAACTGATACACTAACATCAACACCTATAATAAGGGGTGAAAAAATTCTGGGTTAATTCTGAGCCAAAGGCCTCTTTTCAAGAGAGACCAGAGGTAGTACTTCTACAACTTAGGAGTCATTTTGCTGAAAAATCAGGCAAGGGAAAAAGCTCTACTTGCCTTGATGTTAACAGTGGAGGCCTGAGACCACATGCACTGCAATAATAAAAAGGTCCATCATAAAATGAGCAATCAATTTCTTATAGTGATGGAACACCTACACAGGACTTGATCCCATACAGTGAGATCTATAGATCCATAGTTGAGGGTCAGAAGCAACTAAAACTATACTGCCCCCTAGGGGGTTGGTTAGAAACTCCTACAGGATGCTTTTTAGAGGGCAGTAAAGGCCCTGCTTTGGAGAACACAGCTTCTTACTGTGTTCAGATTACTTGTGAGTGGGCATCAGGGCAGAAACAGAAGGGAATGCTCTGGATCTCTTAAGGAACACGGCTTACTTGAGCAGTTCAAGGTGGCTGCATCTTTAAAATAGGTATGCAGGACGTGCAAATTTAACATGCCTCTGTGAAATGTACTTTTCCTAGACATTAATCATTCTGTACACTCACCTTGGGGGGGAATATTCACTCAACATTTACACATTTATTTTTATCTATGACAAAAAACATAGGCAACGACTCTGCCAAAGCAAAGAGCAACATTACGCATGAAAAGATATCATCTGACAACAGAACTGCCACCGCCAACTTTGCCTGCAAGCTAAATTAACGCAGCACAGAAGCTGTGCAAAAGGCATCTATAACAACAATGAAGAAAAACTGTGTGCAGCTGAAGGCAGGGCAAAGACAGAAGCAGTTCACAAAGCAGTAAGAAAAATGGAACAAACTGACTTTCATGAAGAAATGTCACAAACTAATGAAGGTAGCAATAACTGCAAACTTAAGGAAGCAAAACGCACTGACAACAGCTGAAAAGGTTTGTAGCCTGGGACCGTTTCTATCCAGAAAGACAATTATGAAGTGTTAACTAGTGACATCTGGTAAAACAGCCCTTGACAGCACAGCTGTGTGGGTGAAAAAAGGAGGTTCTTGCTAGCCTGGGAAAGCTTCAATAGCTGGGACAAGTCCTGTTGGTTTTAGTGCTAAAGGTAAAGAAGATGGAACTCCAATCTCAGATCATGAAACAATTACCTTCAGTGAGAAGAAAGACAACCCTCCAGTTACTTCTGAAGTACAGGCAAGTTCATCATCATCTAGGGCCTGGAAGGAACACAAATGAAGTATCCTCAAAACTAGTCCGTCAACATAACCCAGTCCTGAGGAAATGCAGTTTGAGGCCTTAAGTGTAGTGCACACTTTCCTTAAGGAAGTACTCTCTCTTACAGGGGAAGGAAAATGGCTTTGACACAATGTTACACCAATCATGTTAGAAACAGAAGCCATAGTTATCACTTGTTACACCAATCATGTTAGAAACAGAAGCCATAGTTATCACTTGTTACACCAATCATGTTAGAAACAGAAGCCATAGTTATCACTTGTTACACCAATCATGTTAGAAACAGAAGCCATAGTTATCACTTGTTACACCAATCATGTTAGAAACAGAAGCCATAGTTATCACTTGAACACCCCCCCCCCACCCCATGGAAATGCAGTAGCAAATCTCACCCAAACCATTCCCATGACTAGGGAGTGATTGGGCTTTCAGGTTTAGGGAGTGACTAGGACTTTATGTTTTGGAAGGCAGAAGGGCATCTTAGTTTTAGGGAGTGATGGGGGGCTTCAGAAGCTGCAGCCCTGTCAGAACCTGATCCCAATCCTAGTGTGTTAGGTAACAACATTAAGTGTTGGGGATACATCTGAGGGGATCTACAAAAGATAACTATAGCCAAAACGAACACCAATAAATGGGTAACTCTTCCAAAAACTCAAGTCTATTTTAAAGTCCTGCAGCCATGCTGGTGGGTGCATTACTAGAAATAAGGCTACTAGCATGTTTATGCCTTGGGGGAGCTATACACCAGTGCAGCTGGTGGGAGAGAACAATGCGACTCTACACATACAATATTCACACTACAAACCCACACCTCATTCCTGCCAGGGGTAAACCAAGGTTCCAAAGGTATACTGAGGTCTAAGGAAATGGGGAAAACTGTTGCAACTGCAGCACATGCAAACAAACAAAACAGCATCCCGATGGGTAATGAAGCTGAAGAATTAGATGCACAGAATAAATGCAGTGATTCAAGCAATCACAGAGTTACTGCTCCACACAATATAACAAACTAGGAAGATAAATAATCCTTTGAAAGGGAAATAAAGAAAACCTACACCACTCTACTGAGAAGGCAAACTGCCTCAGGACTAAACCCAACATGCCATGTACAAACGAAACCTACACTTACACAACTTGTTAATAAACGCACATACATACTACATGAGTGACATTTAAAAAAATGACAGTAAGCAAAAGTGCCAGAAAGATTCCCTTTACATGAAAGAAAAGTTTACAGTTACGTTGCCCACATTTGGAAAAGGCTTACTTGTGCCAGTGGCTACAGTCCACTCCAAGCATAATTACTCTCAAAACTCATGGTCACCATTTATTTTATTTTCATTTGTTTACCAGGAAAGTCCAACTGGGCAAACGAGCCCCTTTTGAGTGGATGCCTATGGAGAAAAACTGCTCAAGAAATAATAGTACATTTACTATATAATTAAAACATAAGAAAGTCATCAGCAGTGGCTGCAGTTAAGTTGTAGTAGTACGTTGGGTCGAATATAGTTGCGTGTGTTTTGTTTTAAGACAAGTAGAAAACAAAAGTAAGCGAATGTGAGAGACAGAGAGGAAAGTCGGTGACATTTATGTCTACAAAGGAAAGGTGTTTAGGAATAATTTAACCTGGGAAATATAGCAGGGCTACAGTCAGGAATCAAGCAGAAACATTTTTTTTTATTTATCTTTGAAGAAATGTGCGTTGCTGAGAAGTATGAGTGGAGGTGGAATGACGTTCCAGGACTTTGATATACAATTGGAAACCTTTTAAACTACTGTTTTCCAACTATGCTGAAAAATACAACTGTAAAATGAATTACAGAGCTGTTAAAAACAGAATTAACACAGTATTAGAAGATATCACATGTAGACGCAATGTGTTCAAATGATACTTAAGATGAGACAGAAATTATAAAGGAAAAGGAAAGGCCTTCTGTGCGCTATTTGACTTTAATGCCGGAGGCCTGGGTATGAAAAAAAAGTGTCAGGAGGGGGAGACCAGAGCATCTGATAACTTGCAATTGTCCTCCTCCTGTGAAAGGAAGCTAACAGAGATTACCCGTCAGATTCTAATCTCTAACAGAACCAGTAGGTAAGACATTAATAATCAGATTCTGTTTAAAATAAAAACGCAAGACAAGAGTGCACTGATGTCAGCATCACACTTCTCAGAAAATGAGAGGGGGCGAGATCAAGGTCGTCAACCATGATGGCAAATGAGCCATCATTCCAAAGATCACAATGCTGACCGAATCCTCAAGGTCTGAATATCACTTACAAAAGGGCCTTCTGGTCACATTCCTCATAGTATGGGATAGTTTGGCCCAAAGGAAATTATTCAGACACACAAAAGCAGTCATTAAGCATGCAACTGTAAATGGGGTACTACTGGTCTGGCAGTTTAGTAGAGGACTAAGGCTAAAAAGTACTAATGGGCTTCATCCTGTAGTCCATGGTTTGATTCCCCTCAGCCTCCATTTAGAAACTGCAACTATAAAACAAGTTGCTTAAATCAGACAGTGGACCAGGGCTGTCCTTGTGAAAAGATTTCTCTGGTTAACAAATTATATTTTACTCATTCTCTCTTGACCGAGTTAGTCACACCAGGCTAGTGGTCTCTTTTCAGGGGATACCAGAAGAAGTATTTCTCCTACTTAGGGGAAATTTGACCTGGCATCAGGGTACTTCCTCCTACTCTTTTCAATAAGTGCCGTGAAATCTTTTACATCCACCTGAGCTACCATCAACTTAAGTAGACAGGACCTCAGTTTGACGTGTCATCCGACAGACGAAGTATGAGAAAGGCTCAATACCGGCCCAAGGAGGGAGGCAGAACATACGTCTTTGGAAAGCATGACTTGGTTGTAATTCTTAACACTTAATAACATTCTTCTCTGAACTTGCCACTGGCAGTTTTAGTTTACACGATGGAAAAAACGCCAGAAGTGTGTAGTAGTAAGCAGTTAAACTAATGCACTGCAAATGTGCACCAGTTCAACTCCCACAGTGTCCATATATGTACTGCATAACTCTGCAGAATCTATTCAACCAGACCACAAGTACCCAGCTCTTCCCTAAATAAACAAGCAAAAAAAGTTTTGTTTAATGGGTGGGTCTTGCCCACTTAAATCTAAAAATAATTCTGTAATGTTAGCTTTTTATCCTACTTCCTAGGGTGTTTCTATACACGAGTGTCTCGCTGGTCAGCAAATTAAATTTAAGATGTACGGGTAACAAAAAAGAGATGCGTGCAATCTGCCTAATAAAAGAGAACAGCTACAACAAAAGTAAACTGTACGGCATGAGTGAACGTATGGGGGCTCAAAGGAGGATTCAAGTTTCATAATGATCAGCAAAAGCTTCACGACAATCTCTACTGTTACAAAAGGAAAGACCTGGCTGTGTAAATGTGGGAACAGATAATACTGACATCTTTTTACTCATGCAAACAGTTGTTAACCAGAGTAAAGAGAAGGGGTGGGGGTGGAGTGGGAAGCAGACGTAATACCGCACAAACAGGTGTTGACAAAGACCGCTAACAGAACTGGCAAAACTACTAGGCAGGAACTGGAAAAAAAAGTTACTGATGAATGCAATACTATTTATGTCATAGCTGCAAGGAGACATCTACTGTTACCACGGTAACCTCAAACTGAAAGATTCAAATGGAAAGCATTAAATGTTAAAATTCTGAATCTTACATCTTACAGAAGATGGAGCGTGACATGCTTAAGAGATACATCCTTCCAATTACCAAAAGGAAGAGTTTGCAGTATCTCTACAACTACTGAGATGGGTGAGAACTAGACAGGCAATGATGTCAGTTAAGTCTATCAATAATTGCCTCCAGTGGGAAAAGTACAACCAAATAAAGCTAAAATCAGTAGGGTTACTGAAGGAAATAACGACTGTATAAACAGGACTCACCTTCCAAAGCAATGAACTGGTGAAAAAGTACAATGACAAACAAGCCTGACAGTAATGGGGGTGGGGTGGGGGCAGCATGCAAATTAAACAATGCGCCATTATGTATATACAGTACACTCATGTATATACAGTACACTCATAATGGTTACCTTTGTTCTAGAGCTACAACAGCCCCTTGTTACATTTACCTGACTGAAAAATGGAAATTCATAGATGACAGTTCCACGTTTTCTCACAGGTTCTGCCACTACTTGCTAAGTTGTACCAAAAGGCTATACCGCCTCCGTTCTACAGCTCCTAACACAATGACTGACTGCCCACCCCTCGTACAGTTACGTGATACCAGCTGGTTAAAACATTGTTGATCCAGCTTGCAGAGACTCATCAGTTCTTATACAGTGCTGATCATGCCCCCTAACATTTATGCTTGTGGCAGCCACCCCCTCTTCACCCCACCCTTACTACGGCTCTGGGGAAAGAGTATCCCCAAGGCATCGCCAACATCAAAAATATGGGAGAGATGCCCAGGAAAACAAGTAACAATATGGTAGGAAGTGGCAAGGATGGATACAAAACTTGTACTTCTGCTTGCATTTCTTCTCCTTGTAGGACAAAGAATTACTTACTTTATTCTAGTTATCATTTTATCCGCGGTGGTGGTGCTGCGGTAGCGTTGTCGCCTCACAGTTAGATGCAGTCCGGTTCGATTCGTAGCTAGAGCGTCTGCTGTGTGGAGACATGTGTGAATGGGCGTACCTTCGTTGAAGGTTGTGCGTCAGGGCTGGCAACTCTGCACGTAAAAATCAACTGCCAATCATTAGCGTACCGGAGTTCCGCTGTGGTGTCCCCTAACTGGGAAAAGACGAAAGACACAACAACAACATTCTAGTTATCATTTTCTGACCCGGTTAGTCTCACTAGGCTAGTGGCCTCTCTTCAGGGAAGACTACAGGTGTATTTATACTACTGGGGGAAATTAGGCTAGGGCATTGGGAAAAATTCTCCTACTCTTTTCCTCAGGAGCTTTGGGATCTTTTACATCCACCTGAGCTACCACTAACTCAAGCAAATGGGACCTCGATTTAATGTCTCATCTGAAAGAGAGCACACTCAGGAGTGCAGCACTCCTTAATGTGGCATTCTGTTGTCAGAAGTATAATCACCTGGAGTGCGAATAGAATCCACACCCTTCTAGTCTTTCAGCAACAAAAATGAGTGCTCTACCTTTTGAGCAACTGACACAGCATAACATGTCTGCTACCACCACTGAGGTATGTACCACAGACTGGATTCTGGTCTGGCCAAGGAAGGAGTATAGATAAAGACTTCTGTTACATCCAGTGGTGCAATTTCCAACAGGTGAATCCTCTGTCAACTTCCCTGCTTAAATCTGAAGGACTGAATTTTCTGTAGAAGTAGATAAAACAGGGGGCTGTGTACAATGACCAGCAACAAACCTTTTCAAAAATGAAAATAAAAAAGCACATGGCTAACAAACCAGTAGTGATTGTTGGGAACTGTTTTATCGCATGACCTAAGAGATGTGCAATTTCATGGTGTGGGATTCACAGATAACTACAGTCTCAAAAAAAAAAAAAAAAAAAAAAAAAAAGGACCAACCTGACTGTTAACATTCTTGTGTTTATATCAGCAGACCACTGTCCTCATACTTTGCACAAGACCGCAACCTATTGCACACTCTTCTACCAACATTGTACAAAGGTATAGTGTTCAAAAACTTTTAGCTGCAAAATCTACAGGCTTCCTGTACCCAAAAATACATTTCCATATCAAGGGCAAAAATAATGTGAACATGAGATGTTTGTGACTGGCTTTGAACTAGGACCATTGGCATATAAACATTCCATTTTTTTACATTATGATTTCACAGCTCAGGAAAAACCACACCACTACTACCTTCTGAATGTTTTGTTTCTGTAATCATTTATCACAGTTCATGTACTTATTCAATGAACAGTGATAAACGCATTGCTGCTATATGTTCATTTAAAGCCAGCTAGAGAAATGAAAGACTGAAAGTTTAAGGTCCCCAACTGGGCAGCAATAATCACACCATCACACTCACATCACCTGACTAGTAATCTGTCCTGTACCCACAGCTAGAGAGACTTAGGCCTCACTGGGACATAGCATGCAATGAAGGACAGCTTAAGCTGGGGGGAAATCCACTGTAAAAAGAAATAAAATGTGTGTATACATGTATGAATGTGTGTGTGTGTGTATATATATATATATATATATATATATATATATATATATATATATATATATATACATATACAAACACACATATATATGTGTGTGTGTGTGCGAGCGCATGCATGCGTGTATATGCATTTATATTTTTATCTATGTAGAGAGACACACACACACACACACACACACACACACACACACACACACACACACACACAAAACTGCAATAATGTGTTGAAACCTGAACAGTCCAATGACCTGGCAAAAATACTTCCAAACAACAGAAAATAATACAAGAAATGACGTGTAAACTAACATGTAAATAAAACATCAGAATTTAACAAATAGGTAGCCACTAACAAGGATTCTGTTTTAACTGGCAAACAAAGTACAACAACAAATGTACTAACCTGTCCAGCTCCTGAAATTGCTTGCACTGTTCTGTAGCTCTTACATCACTGCGGGTTCTGCTCGTCAGGTCAAGCTATGCCCTCCTAACTGGCTCTGATCCCTAATAACCCTTGTCCTATAGTTTTACAGCTAAGTGCTGTTACAGAACTCATTAGCAACATTCCAGAGGCTGGAAAAGACAGCTGTGAATAAGTAACAGCCTCATAAACACTCCTTTGCCAACACAAATGTCTGTTGCTGTACTAATGTAAAGGGAATGCCAGAGAGTCCTGTGCAGAATACAGCGTACTGCAGTGTAACCCAATCCTCCCTGCAAATGATGCAGCTATGCAAATGGGGTGGGAGATGGATGGATGTGTTTATTCTCACTGCCAATCCTTGTGGGAAATGATCACAGCTTATAAAATGTGCTCTTCTTTTACACTGATGGTGTCTTTAGTTGCAATCAAAGTCTGGAACCAAGTGGGAGAAGCTGAGAGACTCAGCCAGTACTCACACCTCAGACTAGCAAAGGCACGACTAGCGCACTACGTGACTTGTTCTGTACTGCACATAAACTTAGGAGCAACACACAGTCTATTCCCTCCACTGATGAAGAAAAAGCCAAGAACTTAAATGAATACATTGCAGTCAAAGTGCTAAACTGCATGTAAGCACATCTGGGTTTGAAACCCAGCAGTCATCACAAGTAGAACAGGTAACTTAGCTCTTAAGACTTAACTCTAACTAAGACGTAACTTAACTCTTAAGGCTTTTGCATTCCTATATCACAAATAAAGTACCTTTTATTTCACCTCTCTGATGAATAAATCTTAAATAAATAAGATGCTGTTGAGTGAGGCAAAGTCAAACAGAACCTCTAAGGATTTAGAGACAGCTGTGGGTCTTTTACTAAGGGGTCTAAAGCAAGGAAACTACTGCCAAGGAAAGCCTTACAGACCGTACTGGAAATTAAAGAGAGTGACCTGGGCAGCACAAAGACTGCCGATTGCCACTGCATGCACCTTTTATAGATGAAAGGCTAAGGCCTACACAGAAAAGGTCAGTGAAGTACAGAAAACAGTTGCCCCATTCTGTGCACACACATGAACTACCAATCAGCTTGAGCCACAGTTTGTTCACAGGCTCCTCTATATGGAGACTGGATGGTGGCTGGAGCATATGTGGAAACAGATACCTTGGTTGGAGCATAGACTGCAGGTCTTGAAGAATAAGCTGATTATAGACTATTAAATCAGCATACAAAATCGCATAACAAGGCACTTTTCTGTCTAGCAATGTTTTTGACAGATGTGCTCTTTCTCTTTCAGCCAGTGGAGAGGCTGTGTATAAGCATGCCTCACTGTTCACACAGTTTGCTTATTCTTAATACAAGAAAGCTGCATCATTACATGCAGATTACACTATCAAACAGTTTGCTACAGTTTAAAAGAAGTAAGCAAGTTGAAGAAGGGCTGGGGGCCAGGCACTGAAACGAGACCCGAATGGCTGGGGCAAGCGAGAGTTATGCATCTGGTCACCTGGTTTGTGTGCCAGTAGCAGGAATGTTTTTTTTGCTCTTTAATGGAAGAACTGGGGGGGGCTACAACTAACTGTAATAAGCCCATCCCTTACAATCTAGCAATTGGCTTATTACTATTATTATTTTTTTTTGCTCTTCACTTGAAGAATTCAGGGGATGGGGTGTTGGTTCTGGTTGACCCAGCTATGCTTCTGTCTATCCTTACATTGTAGTCCGATTGCCATGAGTCTGCTACTAATTCTGACAACATGCCTCACAGTTTTCTGAAGCCTCCCCCTCACCACAATGCCCACACCATTTCCTGTTTGTCTTCTTCTTGTGTAATAGGATCTGGGCCACAAGACAAGCGGCTTTGCTACACTGGTCTTCCAGCTTGTCTCCTGGATACACAGATGGTTACCATCAAGTCATCCACTTCCACACCGGTCAGTAACCTATTAAGTGTAGCAGTTCTTAGTTCATATTTCACACCGGTCAGTAACCTATTAAGTGTAGCAGTTCTTAGTTCATATTTGGCTTTATGTCCAGCTTTCACTGGACAGAGCTATCACAGATAACCCAAACTGCTCAACTGGACAGCAGTCAGCTTTGCAAGACAAGCAAGAGAATGACAGATGAACCCAATTTACAGGGCTTGGTATCTAATTAATGACAGATGAACCCACTTTACAGGGCTTGGTACCTAATTAATGACAGATGAACCCACTTTACAGGGCTTGGTATCTAATAACAGAACACAAAATGACTAAACGCATGTTATGTAAATGCAAACCCAACTTTCACTTGCTAGAGTCCTCAGTCTTTCACTCGAGGATTTCAAATCTGGGACAGCTCAGAACCTGGTAGCAATCATGTTTCCTCCCTGGTCAGTTATGCTGAACTGAGTTCTGATGTGATAAAAGAAAGCAGCAGTCTGTTATATACAGACTAGCCCCTTCAGGATACTAGATGTGGAAATCCTTACATGATCCTGAAAGAGAGTCTTTTAGGCCGAACTTTATCTGCATCCCATCTTTTTTAATCTGCATATTACATTGGTCCTGCACTACTTTGTTCTTCATCTTCGTTCTTAGGAAAGGCAGGTGTTTAACAATGTCCACAAGCTGGAGAGTCTTCCAAGGACAGGGAGAGCTTGCAACAACATTGCTGTGTTTCCTTTCTGCTGTATGCTGAAGAGTAAAGCTAACAGAAGAAACCTCAGTGAAAGAGACTGAATTCAGGTGTTAGTAGTTTAAAAGAACTGAAGGCCTTGCACAAGCATATGTACATTATCTGCAGAGCTGGGGCGGTAGGGGTAACACACAAAGCAGCTGCCTTCTAAAATGTGCAGTCAATCTTAACTTTCTGCATTTTAAACTTCAACTTGACTGGGAGGGTACAGGCATTGCTCGAGCCTTGAAAAGGAGTTCTGTTAACCTTCCTCACTACAGGGCATGTGGTACCATTCAGCATTCCCGGAGCAGTACATGATTATCAGACTCTGTTAATAATTACTAAGAGGCTGAAAGGGAATGAAAGGAAGGAACCAAGATGAATACAATCAGGACAAAAAAGGAGGGCAGACAGAGGTGAAACTGAGAATACTACTTTTTTTTTTTTTTTTTTTGGGGGGAGGGGTTGAGACTTGATGCATTTCACAATCTGCTCAATTCAGTGTATGGGGGACAGAGAAAAAAATGGATCTCAAAAGCCAGACCTCATTATATAAGTCTTTTACAACATCACTTTCAAACAGGCAGGAAATGTCTGAGGAATGCAGGCAGAGAAGGTTCCTTCTAGGCACAGATTGCTAAGATTACATCGGACTGTTTTTGTTCGAGTGTATATTTAATCCATATGTAGCATTCAAACTACAGATGATGACATCTGGGTTCATTTTTTTCTCAATTTTTTTTTACATGTATAAAACCAGAAGTCAGCTGACATGCAGAGGCAGAGACTTCTCAGCACAATGGCAACCTGCAGGCAACTATACAAGTGAAAATGTTGTCAGGCTATAAGCAATGCTTCTGACCAGACACGGACCATCTACAGATGGTCTTACTGCCTGGCATGCTCAATCCCTCAGGCAGAGAGGGCAAACCAGAACGGGTGGGAGAAAACATCGGAAAGTACAGTTCAGAAGAAACAAACAGGTGCACCTCTTTTCTGGAAAGGGAGATAAATGCCACAGACAGGCGGCATATGAAGCAAAGTGAGAAGAAAAATAAAAATACAATGAGGAGGTAGCACTAAGTGTCATTTTCAGAGACTGAGAATTAGATCCTATAAGGAAACATAGAACCCAAAATAATGTACCCCACGTACATCTGTAAGACCTATAGGTAGCAAACATGTTCTACAACCTTCTGGTAGCTTACGTTAAGGTAGCCCTCAGCATGGTTTCCTTCCCATTAAGGAAGGCACAGTTACCACCATTAAATCTGACAGACAAAAAATATTCTCTCCTTCTCGAGAGAGACTATGTGTTACCCCTAATCTTTATCAATACTAACCTAGGGGCTAAAGATATAAAACTTAAATGTAAGACATCAAAACATGGTCTCAGACTATGTCCACACCCCAAGATGTCACGGCACATCAAACTCATGACAGACTAAATGTCCACACCCCAAGATGTCACAGCAAATCAAACAACCACACTCTGTGATGTGTGAGGACATGTGTCCATACGCAATTGTTGTAATTTTTTAATGAAAAGTTGCATGCCCACAGTCCCTCTGCCCTGACTTTGTTGTATAACTTTGCCCATATTTTTTCTGCCCTCCAAAGCATTTCCAGCTTCAATTGTTTTTTTGCAGCCCCATCTCCCACTCCTATTATCTGTACTGACTGCTGGTGTGGAGCGATGCCAGCAAACTAGAAATCTTTTCCTTCTTAAGCAGCAGGGGTCAATGGAATTATTGTTCATGTGCATGCTTTCATACACACCAACGTCTTCTTCTTCTTCTTTCGGCTTTTCCCGATTAGGGGTCGCCACAGTGGATCACCTGTCCGCTCAAGAATGGCAGTGGAGTTTTTACGGTGTTGAGTTGCCAGCCCGGCACCCAACCTTCCACAGAAGGCGCACACATGCACACACTCACACCTAGGGCCAATTTAGAGTGTCCAATCCACTTACAGCATGTCTTTGGGATGTGGGAGGGAAACCGGAGCACCCGGAGGAAACCCACACGACCACAGGGAGGACATGCAGACTCTACACCAACATAATATAATATAACATATCATGCTACCAGCCCAGCCCCTACCATGTTATGGACGGAGCAGTGGTTGCAATGTTGCCTCACAGGAAGCGGTTCTCTGGTTCAATTCTCGGCTGGGGTGCTTTCTGTGCAGAATTTGCATGCCTTCCCTGTGTTCATGTGGGTTTCCTTCTGGTACTCCAGTTTCCTCCCACATTATAAAGGCATATACCTGGAGCATTTCTCCCTGGGCCGCCGCTGAAAATTGACTTCGTTCCAAGTCAGACTTTTTTAGTAAACAAATGTAAAATAAAATAAAACAAATAATAAAAATGTTACAGAAATCACTTAGGCCCCTGGCAGGGTGTTGCTATCAGGACCTAAGCTAGCCCCGTCCTCAAGGGTGGGTAAAACTCATCTAGGCCACTCCTCTGTCAGCCCCCATCATATCTTCAACTTTACTGCAGGACTCGGATCACCAACAAACCTGTCTTTTGTCTTGCTTTTTTTATTTTATTTATTTATTTATTTATTTTTTATATTAAAATATCTCGTTAACAAGCTTGCCCTACTAAACAGAAAACCAGCAATTTATATAAACAAAATAATCAGATATACAAGAACTGCATTAGGAAAAAATCAGTAAGCAGCATCACAGCACTGATTTGGGGTCACAAACACTATTTATTTTATTTTATTTATTTTATTTTACATTTGTTGACCGGGCTGGTCTAGCTGGATACATATCCTTTTTCAGTAGAGGCCCGGGGAGAAAAGCTCCAACATAATAATATGAGAGAGATTAAACATACAGAGAAAAATTGAACATACAGAGAAAAAAATTAATACTTTTTACATAGGTATAAATGAGTACAGCTAACAACACGTGTGACTAATTTACCATTCCTACGCTGAGGAGGTAGGTTGGCGAGGGAAACCTAGAGGAGGAGGTACTAGTCTCCAGGAGGTGATGAGTCTAGTGAAGTGGTTGTTGGCTGGGTTTAGTCTGGTTTAGGGCAGGGACATAACCAGTGTGATTTCAGGAATTCGGTTAAAGGTTAAATAAGTTAAGCGAGGTTATACTTCTTAAGTTGTTTGGAAGTGAATTCCAGGTTTTCCCTATGGAGTTGGCATAGATGGCATCACCGCCAGAGTTCTGGGATTTGATGGTTTTTATTTGAACACTATTAGCTGATCGGAGGCAATTAAGGTTTGAGTACGGAGGAAATACTTTACTCAGAGCAGGGACTCAGGTTGTTTATTTATTTTAAATACTTCCGTGAGTTGGGTGAAGTTGAGAAGATTAGGCAGTTCAAGCCAGCCAAGTTTCCTTAGGTTAAGGCAATGATGAGTGTAGGGAGTTCCAGTTATAAATCTAGCTATGTGATTATAGGCACGGAGAGCATATTGAGTTCGCTTATTGAGGAAAGATAGGATAGGGAAGCGACAGGAGGGTAGAGAGAAGATGAGTGCGAGCAATGGTTAGTTTGGCATGAGGGGTCAGAAAATTCTTTATGTATACATCGAACGAGTTTTTATTAACTGTCCTGATGGAATTGCTAATGTGAGTGAATTTCAGCCTGTGATCAATAGTTAACTCCTAATAGTTTAGTGTTGGGAACAGGCTCTAAATGGTCCCGTTGGTGGATTTTACATGGAATAGAAAATTGTTAGGAGATAGAGGTTCATTGCCTAGGGGAGTGGCTGCTGGGGAAAAATAGCAGCAACTTGGTTTTGGGATTAAGTAGAAGTTTCAGTTCAGTGAACCAGTTTTCATTTGTGCGAAGCAGTTCTGGGTTTTATTTGGAGTTGTGAGATGGAGATGTCAGAGCAGATCAGGGTAGAGTCATCTGCATATTGAATACAGGTGGCTTTGGGTATAACTAGGTGAAGATTGTTGATGAAGATTGAGAAAAGGAGGGGACCAAGTATGGAGCCCTGGGGGACACCAATGGTGTTGGGGAGTAGGCCGGATAGCCTGTTTTGCCATTGTACAGCCTGTTGCCTACCAGTGAGGTAGGCTTTGAACCAATTTAGGGCTGGGTTGTCAAGATGTAAGCCTTCCAGGGTTTGGAGGAGAAGCTGGTGGTTGACCATGTCAAATGGCCATGTCGAACACTAAGAATGGAGACCACCATATACATACTATACAAATCTCAAAATAATTAAAATTAGCAGAATATAATAAATGTAAATAAACACAAAGTCCAAAACATAATAATGTGGTGGCTATCACAGCATGCACAAATTAATTCCACATTATGACTAATCTTGCTTAACTTCTATACTTAACCAATTTGTTGCTTTCTACATTGAAGACTCAATGCCACTCAAACTGATTAACTGCTTTTTCTATCTTGTATATACTGCTTTCATAAGTGATTTGTACTACTCTGTAAACTCAAGCATTTTATTTACACTACTGTGTTACTGGGTCACTGGGCATGCTCAACTATCTTTTTGCTGAATGAAATAAAATTCACATCACACCAGGTCTTCTCCCACTTCATGGTATCCGCTTGGTGTACACATCTTGTCACAGTGAACCACAAGGCCTCACATCATCATCATCATCATCAATCCCCATTTTTGACATGGGGTCAGGGTGTATTGTCACGTGTTGCAATCTTTCTCTATTTAATGCTACTCTCCTATCTTTTTCAACACTCGTGCCCAAGTGCTTCAGGTCTTCTTTCACACAATCCACCCACCTCTTTGCTGGATGCCTTCATTTTCTCTTGCCTCCTTCTTGTCTGTCCCAAATCGTCTTCACCAAATTGTCATCTGCTATCCTGCACATGTGCCCAAACCACTGTAACCTGTTCTCTGTAGCCTTTTCTGCAATTGGAGGTAATGTGGCTTCTGCTCTTGTCATTTCTTCATCTGCCCCACAGTGTGCATCCTACAACCCATCTCAGGCTCTTTATCTCCATCATCTCTAGCTTCCTTAAATGTTCTGCCTTTAATGCCCAGGTATCTGACAATGCAGTAGTACTGGTCACACCGCTGTTTCGTGCACATTATTTTTCTTCTCTTTTGGCATTCTTATGTCATTTATTTTATTTATTTTATTTTACATTTGTTAACCGGGAAAGTCCGACTTGGAACGAGCCAATTTTCAGCGGTGGCCCGGGGAGAAATGCTCCAGATGTATGGTCTTTGTAATGTGGGAGGAAACCGGAGCACCCGGAGGAAACCCACACGAACACAGGGAGAACATGCAGACTCCACGCAGAAGGCACCCCAGCCGAGAATCGAACCGGAAAACCTCTTGCTGTGAGGTGACAGCGATACCGCTGCACCACTGCGCCGTCCTGTCATATACTTCCTCTGACACACTGTGCCATTTAGCTGCAGCCTCTCTAACTCTAGCTTTGACCTCTTCATTCAAACTTCCCTTCTCCTCAACCATCCCCCAATATACTTGAAACCTTTAGAAGGTTTCCCCTTCTATCTCAATTTTCAACTTCTTCTGAACTCCCCCATTTGCTACCACCATTCCAACTATCATATCTGTGCTTGGTTTCATCCCATGTGCCTTCAGTTTTGCATTGCATTGCTCTATACTTTGATGGAGTTCTTGCTCAGAGTCTGCCTGTAATGCCACATCATCTGCATACAGCAACTCTGTTGCTCTGCGCCCTCTAACCTGTTTGCTAATGTAGTCCATCAACAGCATGAGTAGCAGTGGGCTCAGAGCTGAACCCTGACGCACACTTGCTCCCACCAGGAACCCCTCTGTAAGACTGAACACAGTTCACACTTGCGTCATTGGCACCTTGAACTAATTCTACCAACATTTCTGGGATTTCAAACCACTGCAGGACTGCTCAAATCAGCTTTCTTGGGACCTTATCATATGCCTTCTCCAAGTCTAGGAATGCTTAGTTGGACTCTTTCCTCATTTCTAGCTTCTTCAAGTATCTGTCTCATTGCAAAAACTGGGTCAGTTGTGCTGCACCCTGATCTAAATCCGAACTGTGCATTTCCCATCTTACTTTCTACTGCACTGCAAATTTGTTTAGCATTTGCCCTCTCCATAACTTTCATGCAGTGTGACAGGAGTTTGATACCTCTGTTCTGCCCACAGTTGTGGCGGTCCCCTCTATTCTTGCACATCGGCACTAGTATGTTTATTCTCTGGTAATCTGGGATATACCTGTCACGCCATACTGCTACAAATACCCCCGGAGTCATTTCTCCCCTATCTCACCCAACATTTTGATCTTATCCATTATGATCTCATCCAAGCCTGCTGCTTTCCCCGACTTCAGTTTCCTTAGCGGTGTTCCTACTTCTACGGTGGGTTCCTCCTCTTCTCTCATCGTAGGCTGTGTCTGGGGCAGTACAGCTCCTTCTCTTCTCTCATTGTAGGCTGTGTCTGGGGCAGTACAGCTTCTGTGGGGGTTTCTTCCCTCAGAAGCTACTGGAAGTACTCCTTCCATCTTTGTTTGATATCCTGCGAACTGATGAGCAGGTTGTTGCTGGCAGCCCTTTTGAAGGGTGTCCGACTCTAGTCTTGATCTTTCTGTCTTTTCCTTGCAAAGGCCCTTAACTCACAAAGTTAAAGCTTTAGAACTAAGGGCATTCGGGTCACTCGGGAACAAAATGGGTCTGCCATCACTGTACATTTCTGGCACTACTCCTTGACCTCAATGGGTCTTAGAAATGGGCTGGATAACTACTTTTTGAGGATCTTTTGCACATTCCTTGCCACAGGTTGCCTGGAGGGGAAGCAAATGTCACCAGTACCCAAGCTTGTTGTGAAACGTGTCCTCCGCTGGGTGCCAGCAGTACAGCAGAATGGGCCAACCCTAACCATTCTAAGAGCAAAAGCCAGCACTGGCCACTGACTCCCAACTTCTGTGGCAAGTTCCCGTTGGTGCATGGACTGTTAACTCATTTCAGCTATTTTAGGTCTTGCTACTCCATGAAACCACATGCTAACATAAATACTGACAGACACGTAGAAATAGAAAACTATATGACGCTAGTGCAAACCTACTTCACCAGTGACTTAAAAACATACAACAGATACTGTACCTTCTGTACAGGACAGACTTCTTCAAAAAGGAGACTGGTAACTTTAGATGAACACCAGCCCACATATTCCAGCCATCTCTGGTGCTGCTGAGTGTGCGAAAAATTATTTAAGTGACTAGCAGTAACTAAAGCACTAGTAGTACCTGTGTACAGTGCCATGTGGCACTAGTAGTACTGGTGTACAGTGCCTGTGTGGAACATACAGCTATCAGTATGGCACGTACGCGGTGGCTTCACCACAAGCATATTCCACAAAATGCTTCACCGTCCTGTTGGCATGCCCCGTGTCCCATGGCACCTGCCTCTTAGCATGCCCTTTGCCCTGTGGCACCTGCCTCTCAGCATGTCCTACCTAAAGCATCTGTCGGCATGCCCTGCTGCTCCTGCCTGTCAGCATGCCCTGCAGCACCAGTCGGCATGCCCTATGCCTCACTGCACCTGCCTGTTAGCATGCCCCTCACGCCATGGCACCTGCCTGTCAGAATGGTCTACAGCACCTTTCTGCATGCCCCATGTTCCACTGCACCTACCTGTCAGCATGCTCTACAGTACCTTTCATGCCCCATGACCCACTGTCCTACAGCACCTGTCATGCACCATGTCTGTAAGCATGCTCTACAGCATCTGTCATGATCCATGCCCTGCTGCATCTGCCTGTCAGCATGCTCCACATCTGCAAGCTCCTACTCAAAGACATTGGCATGCACCAAACCATACTATTCTTACCCAAGGTACAGCCTGCACTTTGCTAGCATTAACACCTCCTGTACCTGTATGCACTACTGGAACACCCTACTGTATCTACTTACAGCCATCTAGGTTTGCACCATAATCTGTAGTTTCTGCACATAAAGACCTGCTTGCAGCACTGCTATATTTGCTACTTGCTTTTCCCCAGTATCTAAAACTATATTAATAAATTAGACTAACCTGGGAAGGGGAGGGATACAAAACTTGCCCTCCAGCATTCATCTGATGAAACTTCAATGATTACTAATCGCATCTACCTGTCATCACAAAAGTCAGTTCTATAGAAAAGCTTACATCTTTGTGAACTCTTCTGCAACTAATGTGATACACCACTACAAATGCTCTGGGCAGTGAGGTGCCTTCCTTTCAGTTCTTACTCTCAATTCTTCCTGCAACTCCTGTCAGCTTATTTCACAACCTGGTCATTCCCTTTTGTGTTCCCCTTCTCAGCTTTTGATGTCTACCAGTTTCCTCTTAGACAAATCTAAACTGCACTTTGTTGAAAACAGCTGAAGTGACAGTTGACAATGGTGGTTTGATAGATATTTCCTCTTTGTGCTGTGGATGCAGGACCATTACGTCAGACAGGGAGGCTGAAATACAGTGCAAAACAAAACAATACAGTGCATTACAAGGTCATCACAATGCCAATGACCATTCACAGCAGGCTGCTACTCTATGTGTTACTTTACCAAAGTCGTACTCCACTATCAAATCGCTGGGGTAACTGTATTCCCTTTCATCCTACAACGCTGTTCTTGGGTCACTACATTCCCCTCTGTCCATTCTATTCTGTGTCACTACACCGCCTACTTTGGGGCAAAGTATTTCCCTATCCAAAAATACACCGCCTACTTTGGGGCAAAGTATTTCCCTATCCAAAAATATATGTCACTGGCCCTCCTATCTCAAGGCTCACAGCATTCCTCTCTATCCAACAATGCATACCCTCCTATCTCTAGGGTCACTTTATTCCCCTCCACCTGGCAAGGTTTTACCATCACTGTCTGGTTTATGGGGTCACTGCACTGCTCCCTCCATACTACAAAGCATCAATATCCCCACATCTTGGGTCACTACGCTCCCCACTAACCTACTATGTGCCACTGGCATCCTACTGTCTTGGAGGTCACTGCATTCTCTTCTATCCTATGATGTCCTTTGGATAGGAAACTTCTTGCATTACTGGACTCTCTGCTCCCAGCCCCACTGTACACATGAAATGTAATACACATCCTGACATTAGAAGGGGGGGGTCACACACAGCAGCAATGTAATAGGCTGCTGGCAGAAACTAGGAAACCATTTCATGCAAAACAGAATGGGGGTATAATCCAGGTGTCACTGTGACATAAAATTCAAGTACGACCAGTGCTACTCTGGTACATGGCCAGAGTTTCTTAGCTCTGCCAACTGATACACAGACCGCACCTGACCACATGCTGTACAGCAGTACAGTGGTCATTAGCAGCTTTACATTAAGCACCAGCTGACATATGAACTACGAAAGTATTGATTAATAAAAACAAAGTGTGCAAATGTGAAGACAGGAAGGGACAGTGAGCAATTCAACCACGTACTCCACCCCCCCCCCCCCCCACAGGAAAAACTTGGGATGCATACAGCTGCCTTCATTATGAGATTACTAAAAACGCTGAAATAAAGTAATAACGCATGTAACAAACACAGCAACATGACGAATACAGAAGTTTATTCACAAGGCTTTGAAATGCAGCAGATTCTATGACGAACTCTCCACTTCTCCTATTTATACACCTAAAAAGAAACAAGAAACTAACCAACACATCACTGTTTTCCACCATCATTACTTGTCTTCAACCACTTAATATATTTTTAGTTTTTTGTCACTTTAAAAGGCTGACTTATGTAAACATTAAGGTCTATCTGCTATGTTCCATCCCATTTTATTCTGGACTCATCCATATCCCTATCTCCATTTCCTTCCATCTCTCAACTAACCAGAGTTCATTCCAGTGCTTTAAATAAAAGTATTTTTTTCTGGTACATCACAAAGTTTAACATTCCACAAAATTAAATTATAAGAGATTTAAATCAAAATCTTGCTACTTTATATTATTCCAATTATTTTAAATGAACCCTTTTGTTAGCAATACAACTAAAACACCAGTTTCTGATTTTGCATTGTATGCCCATAAAACTGAAGCGGGGTGTTGGGCCCCACATTCAGCTAGAGTAAAGAAGCGATCCTACATACATCTGTTTCTTCTTCTCATTTAAGTTCTGATCCACACATGAGAAACCCAAACACTATTTCAAGCATCATCCCCTTCTCAGCTAAGGAATTATACAAGCCAACTCTCTCCAAAAAGTAATGCTTTTTCACATCCATCTACAGCAGGGGTTTTCAACTGGTGTGCCGCCAGATTCTATTTATAAACCATTTCTACTCTTGAGCTAAAGAGACAGAATGCACTACTGCAATGCATTTAGAGCCAAAAATCAGTAACCTACATGATTCTTTGGCTTTGCTGCCTCACTTAACATGGGTTCTGTTATTTTCCTACTCATCCTCCGAGGTACTACTGTCAGAAAGTACAGTTTTGTACCTACCATAAATGTAGATGTCCGAACTGGATAGCATCTGCAGTCATAACAACTGGGTTGTCCTGTCGTCAGGCAGCCCTTCAGTCGGCCGGATTCCAAAGTCCGGGTCCGGCTTCGGCTGATGTCGCACTTCACCCGACGTCATCTCTGTTGGTCTTCGGGTATAAAGGCATCAGCCGACGCCATTTTCCTCAGTGTTTCTTGCCCCAGATGCCAGTTGCCCCCTTGAAGGCTAAAATTTGGATAAATGCCAATGTTTCCAAAAGGATAGAGGTAAACACAAAAATAAGCATGTATGTACATATATACAAACAAATACACCATAAAAGACTCCCCCCACCAGCTAGCTATTAGGAGGGTAAACACCCTAGGAGTACCACAGAGGGGAAGGAGGGAGGGTAATCCTGACTGCAGATGCTATCCAGTTCGGACATCTACATTTATGGTAGGTACAAAACTGTACTATGTCCTTCATGGATGCATCTGCAGTCATAACAACTGGGTAGAATACCATAGCCAACTAGGGGAGGAGGAAAAACTAGATTATGGTGTGTTTAAGATCCCTTGCAGTACAGCAGTGGCAAACCCTGCTCGGGATCTGGAATATAGAGGCAAATTATAATGCTTGGCAAATGTATGCACGGAGGTCCAAGTAGCCGCCTCAATAATGTCTTTGGTTGCCACTCCTCGTAAGAAGGCTGTGGTAGTGGCTGTTGCCCTTGTAGAATGAGGTCTTATGTTCTGTGGAGTTGGTTTTCCATGGAAGGAGTAACAGAATCGTATGCAATTTCCTATCCATTTGGAGATTGTCTGTTTGGAAATAGCTTTTCCTTCCCTTCCTGTTGCATAGGCTACAAAAGCTGGTCAGTTTTCTGCTACTTTTGTTCTGTCCAGGTAGTAAGCGTAGCTGTCTATGTACATCCAAGGTATGCAGTATTCTTTCCCTCTGTTTTGTGGGTTGGGAAAGAAGGTAGGTAGGTGGATTGCCTGGTTTAAAGACACTCTGGATACCACCTTAGGCATAAATGTAGGATTAGTCCTCATGGACACTCTATCTTGGTGGAAGATTAGGAAGGGCTGTACTGCCATTAGGGCCTGAAGTTCAGAAACCCTCCTGGCTGAGGTTATTGCCAGTAGGAAAGCAGTTTTCCACGATAGATGCTGTAGGTCTGCTGTTGCTGCTGGTTCAAAAGGTGATAGTGTCAACTTTTCTAGCACAAAGTTCAAGTCCCAAGCTGGCAATGGTGGTTTCCTTGGAGGTTTTACATTCTTGATTCCTCTGAGGAACTGCCTGAGTAAAGGATGTGAAAAGACAGGTGGATCAAAGCTGTATTCTGCTGATATAGCTGATGCATGTATCTTGATGGAGGAGTAGGACAGGCCTGTATGTAGAAGTTCTGCCAAATACTCCAGAATGTTAGGCATATCTATGTTTGACACATCTTTTCCTCTTTCAGTACTCCAAATGACAAACCTTTTCCATTTTCCTGCATAGTTCCTTCTTGTTGAAGGTCTGCGGGCTTCAAGAATAATATCTTTAACTCTTTGGGAAAGTTCTGGATTAGCTGCTGCTATGTGATGTTCCATGCAGTCAGTTGCAACGTTTTTAGGTTTGGATGCATGATGCTGTAGTTGTTCTGAGTTAACATCAAAGGCATCAGGGTATTGGCCACATATTGTTCGAGACATGCTCCTCAGCAGTGGGTACCAGTGTTGTCTTGGCCAGTTTGGAGCTATCAGGATTATCCTTGGACGTTCTTCCTTGATTTTTAGTAATACCTTGTGTATCAAGGGAAGAGGTGGGAATGCATATGCTGTTAGGCCTTTCCAGCTGAAGGAGAGCGAATCCACTTTCCATGCCAGTGGGTGGAATGCCCTTGTGCAGAATTTTTGAGCTGGTGATTGAGAGGGAAGCGAATAGATCTATCTGAGGCATTCCCCATTTCTTTGAGATGGTCTTGAAGATGTCCGGGTGTAGCATCCATTCGTGGGCATCCGATGTGGTTCTGCTTAATATGTCTGCTAGAGTATTCTCCTTTCGGTACAAATATTGCCTGTAACTGGATGTTGTAGCTGAGTGCCAGGTTCCACAGCTCCAAAGTCATTCTGCATAGGGGGTATGAATGAGTGCCTCCCTGTTTGTTGATGTACCACATGACTGTGGTGTTGTCTGTCCTTATCATCAACTGGCCCTCTTTGAGAAATGGTCTGAACTTTTGGATTGCCAGTTTTACTGCCAGCATTTCTTTTAGGTTGATGTGCAGGTGAAGTTGATCCTGAGTCCACAATCCTTGCACGCATTTGTCCAGCATGTGGGCCCCCCATCCTAGGTCTGAAGCGTCTGTTGTGATGGTCTGGTTTGCTTGACATCTGCGAAAGGGTAGACCTGGGTTTGACTGGCATGCTTGAGCCCACCATAGGAACTCCTGTTTTAAGCATGGAATTAGTGGAATTTCTGTTTCTAGGCTGTGCCTGTGTTGGGACCATAAATTCTTTAGGTACCACTGTAGTTTTCTCATATGTAGTCTGGCAAGTGGGACCAAGATTATGCATGATGCCATGAAGCCCAAGGCCTGCAGTACTTTTCTTGCTGTTAACTTGTTTTGTTTTGTTAGAGCCAAGAAGTAAAGAGGGAGTTCTTTTGTTTTCTGCAGTTAGGAATGCCATTTGTCTTACTGTGTCCAATTCAGCCCAAGAATGTCCTTGTTTGGGATGGTATCAGCCTTGATTTTTGTAAATTGACTGTGTATCCCAGTGCTTGTAGCAAGTAAATGACCCTTTGTAAATCTGTTGTCAGCTTGCTTTTGTTGTCCCCTTGTAGCAGGCAGTCGTCCAGGTATGGGTAAATTTGAATTCCCTGTAGTCTGCAGTGGCGATTACTGATGCCAGGCATTTTGTGAATACTCTGGGCAGTAGATAAGCCAAAGGGCAATGCTGAGAATTGATAATGCTCTGATCCTGCAAGAAATCTGAGGTATCTTCTGCAGATTGGTCGAATGGGGACGTGCAGGTATGCCTCCTTGAGATCTAGAGTTACCAGCCAACACTCCTTGCCCAGCATGGGAAGAAGTTGCTGTAGGGTCAGCATTTTGAATTTTGGGACAATGATGTATGTATTTAAGGTGGACAGGTAGAATAGGTCTCCAACTTTTTTCCTTTCTTGGAACTAGGAATAGTCTGGAGTAGAATCCCTTTCCTTGTTCTGTTGTTGGCACTCTTTCCACAGCTCTCATGTTTGCTAATTGCATTATCTGTTGTAGAGCCTCTGTTTTTTGATTTGGAGGTAGGTTTGGCATTCCTCTTTTGACTGGTAAAGTGTGGAAGTGGAACCGGTAACCTTGATCTATGGTTTGTAAAATCCACTTGTCTTTTGTGATATAGTGCCAGTTCTTGAAAATAAGGTTAATTTGCCGCCTAATGGAGCTGCTATTTGTTCCCTGGTAGGGATTTAGAGTAAGTCACTGTGGTTGTGTTGTTGTAGTGGCAGTGGTTGTGTCTGTGCCTCTGTTGTTACCTTGCCACTGTCGTCCTCTGTAGGCACCTCCTCTGGATTGGTTTCTGCCTCTGGAACGTCTATTCCTGCACCTTTGGGATCTTGTGGAGTCAGGAAAGGACCATTTTTGGCAGGCCAGTTCCTGCTAAACCTTGGGGGTTGAACCTGCAAGAAATCTTTAACCGTTTGAACAGATTTTGCCTTTTCTTCCATTTTCTTCATTACCTGCTGGGCAGGTGTACCAAACAAGCTGGTCTTATCCATAGGAGCATCTAATAACTTAGCTTTAACATGATCCGGTAAGGCTTGTTCCTTTAGCCATGCATGTCTTCTTATCACTGTGCCAGTCATGGCTGATCTAAATGAAGCCTCCAGTGCATCATAGCCACATTTTAATGAATGGTTACTAACCTGTTGTATGTTATTTACCATTTCTAATACATATTTCTTATCAATAGAGTCATCAGAGGATAGCTTTTTTGTTAACTGATCAAGCATAAACTCTTGGTATTGTATCATGTGAAACTGACAGTTTAAAGCTCTAGCTGAGAGAGTAGCTGAGGTGTAGACTTTTTTGCCCCATCTGTCTAATGACCTGGCTTCCCTTTCAGAAGGAATAGGGTTTTAGCTGTGGTCGTGGCTACTGCCCTGGGACCCTGGGATATAGTTTGGGTCTGCAAGTGGGGCCTTGTAAAGGTGGTGATGAGTGTCTGGTACCCTGTAAAATCTGTCTGGTTTGGCAGGGGCTGGAGGTAAAGAATCTGGTGCAGAGCAGACATCATTGAAGGCATCGTCCACCACAGAGAGGACAGGAGGTATAGCTAAGGGCCTGTGCTGTGGAAGGTGCAGAAAGGTCCTAAGTCTTTTTCTGGAGTCTGAGAAATCCTGCTGCTGCCATTGGAACTGCTCTCGCATGGCATGTTAAGGTTTCCCCAAAGGAGAATTCTTCTGGTGGGGAAGCAGCTGGAATGGATTCTTCAGCATCTGAGTCTTCATAATTGGAGAAAGGAGCCTCTGGCTGGTCTGTTATGTCTGATTCATCGGCAGAATCATCAGAGGACACAGACTCGGGGGGGCTCTGCCCTAGGTCTCTTCTCTGGGGGCTGAGAGGCCCTGTCTGGGTGAGATTGAGATCCCCTAATTAATGAAATTAAATCTTCTGCCAGAGTAAGCATTTGTGAACTAGAAGAGGGCCTGGTTGTAGGGGTTTAACAGGCACTGTTTTAGTAGTTTTGGCTGCTTTAGCCCTGGCAAAGGCCTTAATGGACATGGCTGCTGGAGGCCTAGCAGCACCACGTGCTGGGGTAGAGACATCCAAGGGAATGGTGTCTGATAAGTCAGTGGCAACCACCGTAGTGGATAAAATTTCTGAGGCCGATTCAAGAGAAGTAGCAGGGGCCTCAGTGGTAGTGATAGATTCAGCTGTACTTTGATCAGTTTTCTCGGTTTCGCCTGAAACCGAGACACTCGTTTGCTTAACCATGGTTTCGGCGAAACCGCGGACCCATGTGTCGGTCTTTATCTTCGTTTTAGCAGTTTGGGTAGTCGGAGGATCCGGCGGCATAATATACGCAAAATCAGAACCGAAAAACTGTTCAGCAAACTCCGACCGGCCTAGCGTTCGTCGGTTGAATGAAGCACAGGCCGAACAGGCTGCTAAGTCGTGGGCTGGGCCTAAACAAGGCAGACAATAAGAGTGGAAATCTTTATGAGGTATTTGTTTCCCACAGGTTAAACAATTATTAACTTTTCTGACATCAGCTGAGGCAAGAAAGAGTCCCCAACGGGGTACTTAGCTTTAGAAGTCTTGGTAGTATTCGGTAGAAGTAATCTCTGGATCCGACCGACCGGCACTTGCGAACAGCTTCTGCTTGGCGCCACGGCAAGAAAGACGGAGGAAAATGGCGTCGGCTGATGCCTTTATACCGAAGACCAACAGAGATGGCGTCGGGTGAAGTCGCGACATCAGCGAAGCGGACCCGGACTTTGGAATCCGGCCGACTGAAGGGCTGCCTGACGACAGGACAACCCAGTTGTTATGACTGCAGATGCATCCATGAAGGACATCTACTATTAGAATCTTGACTCTTCCATTTTGAATCTTTAAATTTCTTTATATTACAAGTCTAGCGCTGATGGATAGTTAACGTTGTGTACACGTAATAAACTTGCGACAAATACTTTGTTGTACTTTGGTGCCTGCATTTCACAGATCGGCCAATGTTGTGCGTTAAAGGTGCTGTTTTCAAGTTGCTGGGTGTTTCAGAAAAACAAAACAAATGGTTTACATTTCATAGCGAACTTCGTAAATATGGTACAGGCAACATTGTATGTTGAGTTTGAACGTTAAAAAAATTCTATCAATACTGTGGGATTTTTTACAAATAGCCTTTGCTATAAAGTTAGGACTATGACAAATTCTAGCATTCACTGCAGTAGTGAATGGGCTTTCCTAGTATTTGCACTTCCAGACTTCTCATATTTCTTCAAATACCTGACTTCTGAACAATTTACAAGGCGGAAGTGAACTAAACCACCAAGAAGCTTTAAATGGAGCTTAGTCATGGTCTATTAACAGTGACAAAAGGGCAACCTCGATCCTTAGTCTTCAGATTTAGCACTCCGGTCTCACATCCAACATGCAAATGTTCCAATATATCCTTGTTCAGCCCATCTCAGAGCTATTTGAATACAAAACAGAAGGTCTGAGAAGTACCATGGGAAAGAAAGGCTAGACTTCTTAAGGTCCTCACAGATCAAGAGCCTAGAGAGGACCTACAAACCTGTGTGTCCCTCATAATTCAACAGAGCATGTGACTCTTGAACATGGAATCAAGCCACCCTGACTTCAAGGATCCCCTCCATGAGATTCTTAATATACATAATCATACTCTACTCCATACAGTGTATACACCAACAATAATTACTCAGTCATTGCAACCACCCTAAACCCCTTCTAATTTTCAATCCAAATCCTTGCATTACTGGACTCTCTGCTCCCAGCCCCACTGTACACATGAAATGTAATACACATCCTGACATTAGAAGGGGGGGGTCACACACAGCAGCAATGTAATAGGCTGCTGGCAGAAACTAGGAAACCATTTCATGCAAAGCAGAATGGGGGTATAATCCAGGTGTCACTGTGACATAAAATTCAAGTACGACCAGTGCTACTCTGGTACATGGCCAGAGTTTCTTAGCTCTGCCAACTGATACACAGACAGCACCTGACCACATGCTGTACAGCAGTGCAGTGGTCATTAGCAGCTTTACATTAAGCACCAGCTGACATATGAACTACGAAAGTATTGATTAATAAAAACAAAGCGTGCAAATGTGAAGACAGGAAGGGACAGTGAGCAATTCAACCAAGTACTCCACCCCCCCCCCCACAGGAAAAACTTGGGATGCATACAGCTGCCTTCATTATGAGATTACTAAAAACGCTGAAATAAAGTAATAACGCATGTAACAAACACAGCAACATGACGAATACAGAAGTTTATTCACCAGGCTTTGAAATGCAGCAGATTCTATGACGAACTCTCCACTTCTCCTATTTATACAAACCTAAAAAGAAACAAGAAGCTAACCAACACATCACTGTTTTCCACCATCATTACTTGTCTTCAACCACTTAATATATTTTTCGTTTTTTGTCACTTTAAAAGGCTGACTTATGTAAACATTAAGGTCTAGCTGCTATGTTCCATCCCATTTTATTCTGGACCCATCCATATCCCCATCTTCATTTCCTTCCATCTCTCAACTAACCAGAGTTCATTCCAGTGCTTTAAATAAAAGTATTTTTTTCTGGTACATCACAAAGTTTAACATTCCACAAAATTAAATTATAAGAGATTTAAATCAAAATCTTGCTACTTTATATTATTCCAATTATTTTAAATGAACCCTTTTGTTAGCAATACAAATAAAATACCAGTTTCTGATTTTGCATTGTATGCCCATAAAACTGAAGCGGGGTGTTGGGCCCCACATTCAGCTAGAGTAAAGAAGCGATCCTACATACATCTGTTTCTTCTTCTCATTTAAGTTCTGATCCACACTTGAGAAACCCAAACACTATTTCAAGTATCATCCCCTTCTCAGCTAAGGAATTATACAAGCCAACTCTCTCCAAAAAGTAATGCTTCTTCACATCCATCTACGGCAGGGGTTTTCAACTGGTGTGCCGCCAGATTCTATTTATAAACCATTTCTACTCTTGAGCTAAAGAGACAGAATGCACTACTGCAATGCATTTAGAGCCAAAAATCAGTAACCTACTCGATTCTTTGGCTTTGCTGCCTCACTTAACATGGGTTATGTTATTTTCCTACTCATCCTCCGAGGTACTACTGTCAGACTCTTCCATTTTGAATCTTTAAATTTCTTCATATTACAAGTCTAGCGCTGATGGATAGTTAACGTTGTGTACACGTAATACACTTGCGACAAATACTTTGTTGTACTTGGGTGCCTGCATTTCACAGATCGGCCAATGTTGTGCGTTAAAGGTGCTGTTTTCAAGTTGCTGGGTGTTTCAGAAAAGCAAAGCAAATGGTTTACATTTCACAGCGAACTTCGTAAATATGGTATAGGCAACATTGTATGTTGAGTTTGAACGTTAAAAAAATTCTATCAATACTGTGGGATTTTTTACAAATAGCCTTTGCTATAAAGTTAGGACTATGACAAATTCTAGCATTCACTGCAGTAGTGAATGGGCTTTCCTAGTATTTGCACTTCCAGACTTCTCATATTTCTTCAAATACCTGACTTCTGAACACTTTACAAGGTGGAAGTGAACTAAACCACCAAGAAGCTTTAAATGGAGCTTAGTCATGGTCTATTAACAGCGACAAAAGGGCAACCTCGATCCTTAGTCTTCAGATTTAGCACTCCTGTCTCACATCCAACATGCAAATGTTCCAATATATCCTTGTTCAGCCCATCTCAGAGCTATTTGAATACAAAACAGAAGGTCTGAGAAGTACCATGGGAAAGAAAGGCTAGACTTCTTAAGGTCCTCACAGATCAAGAGCCTAGTGAGGACCTACAAACCTGTGTGTCACTCATAATTCAACAGAGCATGCGACTCTTGAACATGGAATCAAGCCATCCTGACTTCAAGGATCCCCTCCATGAGATTCTTAATATACATAATCATACTCTACTCCATACAGTGTATACACCAACAATAATTACTCAGTCATTGCAACCATCTTAAACCCCTTCTAATTTTCAATCCAAATTAAAAATCATCAATCCCACTTCAAAGTTCTGAACAAAAAGCACTATTTTTTCCATCTCCTTATTGTTTGCGTCTTTAGGCTTTTCCCGGTTAGGGGTCGCCACAGCGGAACTCCGATCTGCTAATGATTGGCAGTTGATTTTAATGTACCGGCTTGCCAGGCCTGATGCACAACCTTCAATGAAGGTATGCCCATTCACGCACATCTCCACGCAGAAGACGCTCTAGCTGAGAATCGAACCGGACAGCGTCTTACTGTGAGGCGACAACTCTACCACAGCACCACCACCGCGGGTATACCAAAATCTGTAAAACGAACAAGGGTATAACAGTGACCTTTACAGAACTCTGCAACTTGCTATTTTACAGAACATACCCCACCCAGCACTTTTGATTAACTTGTAAAAGGTTACTGGGCATACAGTTCAGGAGACCACTAAGGAACCTGGTCTTAATTCCCAAAAGCCCCAAAATACTGCCTGGTAGCTCAAGGTAACACATTAGGCAAATGAAGGTGGAAAGATTGAAACCCTACGCCCCCTGGTGCAAGAAGCAGCTCATTAACAAGTTGGGGCTCAAGTCTTCTGCCCCAAGTGACAAACTATATGTCGACAGACAGGTTTGAACTGCTAGCCCTTTGAATAATAGTAAATACATTAACTAACTATATCACAGAAACACATTCAAGGGTACCAGTGCCATGGAGACTGCAGCTCTGAAGATTTGTCAATGATGTGCCAATACACAGCCCTCAAGGGGCTTGAACCCACAGTGTACAAGTGTCTTTTCACAAGTGAAATGCTTACAATACACATGTTCACTCCACAAAAACCTGCAGTGGAATCTTCATTGTCAACTTCACATCATCAGTACTACACTGGCCATCAAGGGTACAACTGGAAGCAGGAATTTATTATTTTTCTAATCTATACCTACTTGGATATCCAGCACAAGCAAATAAAGTGAATTGCCTCTGTAGATTACCTGTGCCCATTATCACTAAATAGGTTCATAGGTTCATACTAGGCTATCTGCCCGAGGGCATTTACAAGCCTAGCCCATAGTTTTGTGGCTTACGCCACCCCTTTAGTATGGGGAACTATACCCATTATTTTGCTGTGCCTCTGTTGAGTAAAACAGCAGGAAATAAATTCACATAGAGCAAAGAATTTTACTATGCCCTAAAACAAAAGCACACCACAAACAGCAATGACACATTGAGCTGTCCCCTCAGATACACTAAATACGGTTAGGGAATAGGGCCGATACAGCGCATACAGCAAACTTTTGAGTCCAAGTACTGTTACAAAATCTGCAGAACAATGGCACACACTTGGAATAATCCATTAATGCACTGACTCAGCCAATATTCAGATGAAGTCAAACAGGGAGTACCCGCTTACGTCATTATTGAGCAACGATTACATTCCAAGCCTGCCAGAGATCTAAGAACAAAACAAGGACAGCGTGTCTGTAAGGATATATAGAGTGCAGAACAGAAAATAAGAAACAATGTTACCAACAGGCTGGTGCATCAGCTCAGTGACTGCATGTACCTAACAGAAAATAAGAAACAATGTTACCAACAGGCTGGAACATCAGCTCAATGACTGCATATACCTGAGCCACTGAAAGAACAACACTGCAGCAATGACATACATGTAAATTATCAGCTTCACTGCATGCATTCTACTGACAGGAATAAACAGGAGTTAAATAAATATGATGACCACAAATAAATTAAACAAGGGTTAATAAAACAGAAAAACAGCATTAATGAGCAGCAGAAATGTCAGCACAGATGTCGCGTGCCAGTAATTAAACAGCACTAGCAGATAGGTCTCATTAGGAGACTGTCCTTATATAACGATGGGCCAGTGCATCGACAATGCCACTTAACATGAGTGCAAGAAAGTAAAAGGGAACCAGATGGCTAACCTCTGTCACTAAACGAACACCACTATTTGTTTTCACCAATGAATGAATACAGTTATAAGTCAGTGTGTCACTTCTCTAAACCAAGTACTAAACACACCGCACACTGAAGCCACAGAAATTAAATGTGCGTGTGTGCATGCATACCTGTGTGTGTTTGGGAAACAGAGGGCAGATCTGCTGAACCAAAAGTGGCCAAGTGAATCAAGAGTTTGCTCTGTTCTTTTATGGACCAGTTTACAAGCACAAGACAAGGAATGTTGAACATTCACCATCAGGCAGAGTACAAAACAACATCCTACAGAGATCAGGCGGATACTGTATAGCATGGACAGACACTGAAGTTAAACACCCTGCACAAATTAGCTGGCAAATGCCATATGGTAAAGCATGGCAATCATTCGATATCAAAATCTTCAAGGAGGATTCACTGAATACTATTTGATCAAACAGCACCAATAAAAATGGCATTTCAAAAATAAATAAGAAAACAAAATATTTATGGGAGTGAAATCTCCTAAGCTTCCAATGGAAGGGGGTAATATCCTGTACCCTGACTATTATCAACATGCAGGGTCACCACATCTCATGGTGGGGAATACATTAGAGGGCAACTTTCATAGCAAGTCATTAATAGGGAGGTTGGCATTATGGTTAAGATATTTTCCTTACAGACACAAGGTGTGGGGTTCAATTCTCACATGGGTTAACTGACTAGGCTTAAAATGGCCCACAAGGAGAATTATCCTAGTACTAAGCTATGAACCTTTAGAATGCCATATTTGTTGCTTTGATTAGAACAACCCATGTTCAATGTTTTGATCAAATCACCAGGAAAAAATGTAGGCAAAATATGATGCAGGGATCAAAAGACTGATATTGTGCAGTATGTTGTGGAAATACTATTCGAAAAGTACAAGGCAGACATCCCAGGGAGATCATGAGGCTGACACTGTGAAGAGTGATAAGGGAACAGTGGACCATGTTAGCATAACAAGTCGAGAAGAGCTGGCAGGACAAAGGATAAACAGCTATCTAATCGCAGGAAAACGGCATGGGGTTCACCACCATAGAAACATTTCACTGGAACCAAAGATCCAGGAGCAACAAAGGATAAAAGAAATCCCAGTAGTAACACAAGAGGTGTCCCTAACAGCAGTGCTGATTTATGGAACCATTAACTAGAACCCTGAATGCAACTACTGGTTACATGGGTATGTAAAATGAGGTGAATACAAAACAAAAAACATACATGTTGAGGGCATTTCCATAACACTTTGGATAAATGTGAAGGTGTAGACAGAGTTACAGAACATTAAAAAGTCAGATGTTTCAGATAAAAGCAGCACTTGCATTTTTTACTCTGCCGATATGAGTCACCCATGGACTACTCTGTACATTTAATATACATACACCTATATACACATACGATTATAGGACACTTCAAACTGGGAACTGACGCTGGCAGTTCAAAAGCAAACATTTGAACAGGGGCTGAGGGGGCTTTTAAAACCGACTGATCAAAAAGAAAACAAATAGTTTCTTCTTCCAGTCGCTAAACCCATATGCTAACAATAACCTAAGACCAAATTTATTTGAATAGTGATACTGTTACAGAAAAGGGAGTTCATAAGTTAGTGTGTAACATTACTGTTTAGGGCAGTGTCAGAGTTAGGGTTACCACTTATGAATGAGGTGTCAAGGGGGAGGGGCTGTACTGAAAATAAAAGATATTACACAGATGTGCAAAGTAATACTGATTTCTAAATAACTTACTACAAGTGCCCCAGTACGACAAATCTCGAATGTAAATAGTTTATGTTTTTTTCTTTTCTTCCTGATTTCAAGGAGTCTCAGCCAGCAACTCTGTACCTTAAAAGTACTAGTTTTTCTTGTGGTTTAATGTCTTTCCTTATGAAAGGGAGAGGATTTACAAGCCCCTAAGGCTGCAAAATCAGTGCATCTGTTTTTACATAGAATACACACAAACGTATACACACACTCTCACGTATACACACACATTATATATTTAATATGTACACGAGTTTACTTTCAAATCCTGACTCCCAAATGACAAACTTCCATAATCCCGAGATGAAAATAACAAAACCACAGAAACCTGAACGTCGAATGTTTACCAGGGTAAGTCAACACTTGCCCAACAGTAAACAGAACTCATGCCAAGGTAAGTAAAACCCCCGAGGTGGGAGGCTACGCGCTCCCCAGACACCTCCCAATTATACATACAAACTCCAGGATCACACTACAGTGGAGAAAAGACAACATTACTTTAACATAGAGCTACTGAAAATGTAGGAAAAAAACAATCCTAGGCAGATTCCAATCAAACATTTGCAAACTTTGCTAGCCAGAAGGTAATGCTATCCAGCTGGCATAACACTGAATAAAAGCCAAGTTAGAACAGAGAACTCCGTTATCCCCTTGTTTTTCAGTCTGTCCTTCTCAGTCCAACAATGCATGTTTTTCCCCATAATACATCACAATGTAGTCACTGTAATTTCAGGTGCATTGACTAAATGTACTTAAAATGACAGTCTTACAAATCGTACCTCTCAAATGTCCAGATTTTTGCCTCATATTTTTAGTCTTCATATTTCTAGTATGCTCTTCATAAAATTTGTGGTTTTCTGGCAAATTATGGAGGACATAATTCAATAAATAATGACATACATTTGAGTTTTGGACTTCCTGTTTTTCATAAAATGCAGGTTAACACAAATCCTTTTAATGTACCAACTTTCTAAGGTTATAAGATCAATATTTAAAATCTGTTCATATTTTTGGGCCTTTGCCCCCCCGCCCCAGTAATTTCAGGCCCTGTCCATATTTCTTGAGCTAAGGGGTTGATAGGTATTCTACAAATCACTATCTTTGGAGGCTTATGGAGTGTCTTTTTCATTGACTCAGTACAATTTTAAAATGCTTTTTACGTATAACACTTCAAACGTCTTCCAAGCAAAGTTGCTAAACTACTATACAGGTTTTGGTTATGTGATGTCTCCTGACTAACACCCAGAAATTCCTCCCATTGTCTCTCTGACAGTATATCTTAAGTTGCTAAGCTCTCAGTTCACACTTTAAAAACCTGACCAGGAAGATCAACATTCCACTATCCATTCTGGACTACTAACCTACATGATACACAGGCACAGTATAATTACTACAAAATAAATAAATACAATTTCAGCTGTATTAAAAAAAGACATGGTGAGATGCTCTTTGCCTGTCTGTCACTGACAATGACTACAAACAGGTGAACTGGGTACATAGGTCATTACTAGGCATGTGGTGAAGGCCTCTGAGGAGCCCCAACCAGTTACCCACTGTCTGAGTAAGTTTCTCAGAGTCGCACAGCAGCAAACAGAAGCTGAAGGCATCAGTGCTACCACATTGTTACCACACAGGAAGCTTGCTTGGATGAGGTAAAAGGGATGAGACAGCAGCATTGTCCATTCAAATCGCTTACCTTAATAATTTACACTTAGCAGCACCATTGCACATTTTCTACTTTATTTTAGTAAGGAAAAAAAAACTGCCCATTATATTATGTGAAAAGACAAGCGTTATTCATTTACATAAATGCGTGTACAAGGCAGATGACAAGAACTGTACAATAGAAGACTTGCAGACAATATGGACGCTATACAGGTCTAACCAACACAGATCAGCCGATGTAATATCAGCCAATAAGGACAATAATACTCCTACAAGAGTGCTGAAATTAATTAATCTTGTTAAATTCAAAGCTAGGTCTGTAGCAGACCTTAGGCTCGTCTGTTACAAAAGCAGCATCCGTTCATTAAAAACCCTTTTAAAACATGGCAATGCCCTACTGTAAGGCTAGGTGTACAAGCAGGCCAGCTTCTCTTATTTATTCGTCTGGGAGTTGTACAAACACAAAAATGAAAAGATGCCATTCACATTTGAATTAACAGGAAACGGTACTGCAATATACTACGTATTTGGCTGCCTTCATGTCCCACTGAGCTTTGTTTTTTCCTTTCTTCTCTCTCCTTCTCAAACTTATTATTCCCAATTTCAAGAAAAGCAGAATCTTGGAAGTATGCCAGTAATGAAATTATCACAGGCATCCCAGTGGGTTTACATAACTCGATCACAGAGCATGCAGAGCACAGCCTGGCCCATGAGTAGCAAAGACTCCTAAAGTAAATGCAAACATTTTGTTTGACAGGCAAAGCAGAAAACCACTTCAGGAAAACAGAACCTTCTGTGTAGCACAACAGAATATTTCTGGACAAACTGCAGAAGGGATTACGTTAAACATCAGGTAAGGAAACAACTGTAGACAAAAGAAATGCTCTACGGAGCACTTCTTTAATTAGCATCAGTTTGTTCTGTGTATGTTTTTAACATCACATCTAAATTTTTACGTTTGACCACTCCAGCTGCAGATGAAAGGCTGAACAGATGGTCATACATTTGGAATTTCCTCAGAATTCCGCTTTTATAAGTTATATAAAGAAAATACCGATTTTTCAGTGGTAAATGGTGTCAGATCAGTAAAAAGTAACTTTTTAGTGCAGAACCAGTAATCAAAGACACCACACAGGGACCAGAAACAGTTTAACATATAGCAAACCGGACTTACGTAAAGCATTTAAAAGGGGATAAGAGGAAAGGAGGGTGCTCACAGTAATGCAAAGTACTGACAAAAACAGAAGTGAACTGAAACATTAGGACAATCATCTCAGATGCCAAAGCTCACAAAAACAAGGAAGCCCTAAAGAACACTTGTTCATTCTGTGACATGAAAAACAGAAGTTATCCCTTAGTGCACATAGACAGATGGGAAAGCCTGAAGAACTTTGTGTAGATCCAGAAATGCCCTCTTTGCCAAGACTAACAGGGTTAATACTGTTGAGATAAAAGGCAAACAAAAACCTGTGAACAACCTCGAGAGGAAACAACAGATATTAAATGAATCTTAATACGTGCACACTTGCAGTAAGATTATGCTAACATGACACAAACAGAAAGTTACCCTTTTAAGAAATAAATGAACTAAAACAAGGATGCACACAGACTTGTTTAAGTCGAATAATTTAGACATGATTCAGGGATTCTTCTCTCCCAAAGACGGCTGCAGTTCTATTGATTTTTTGGAGTAAGTGCCAGAAACAAAAGTAGAAAACTTAAGCAAGTGAAGGGCAAACCTAAGGCTGTTGTAAGAATTAACAAAAGCTAAATGTCAATGGCAACTTTGCAGGGCATGCTAATAATAGTAGGTCAGAGGTATGACTTTCTAAAGATGATTCCATCAATGTGCATTTTTAAACCATGAAAATGTTTCTGTATCACTCCTGAAAAATAGGTACACAGGTGTAGTGAACTTAAAAAACAGGAGGAGAGGGCCAATAGAGTCATGAGCTGGCACTGTTCTGTAGGATACAATCACCTCCAATAAAACTAGCTTCAATTCTTTAAGGATGCCATTTTGGTAAACGGATGCTATGCTTTCATCTAAGAACTGGGGAGCTGACATCTACTAGTACAAATGCGCAGCACAACAGGCTGGACAATGGGTGCAAATATCTAAACTTACACTACAAAGATAAAAATGTAGGAATTAACACTGCCAGATTAGCAAAGCATACAAAACATTTGACCCGTTTGTTGTCACTACAAATCATTGCTGCATCTTGTATTTCACTTTGATGGTGCAGTTCTCAGTAAACCTGAGCTGGCATATTCGTTTTCACTTTGGTGGCATTTAATAAAAATGAATACAAAAAGAATAATGTTTTCTTGAAGAATATTACACAGGAAAAAAGACCAGAGTAATGCAGTACAGGGGAGGACAGTAACATTACATTTCATGGGTATATGAACAGTTCACAGATGTGACAGAAGTCACAGCTTTGGAATATGTGTGTGCCACTCTGAGTCAGCTCAAAAACTTGTGAGAATAACAAATACAAGTCTGCAAGCTCATTAACACCTGCACTGCTCACCTGCATTATTTCACATTTATCTGCAGAAACACTATCATATAAACACTTTCCGTTAAGCTTGCTGTAATCTGCAGTTCTGTACTGGAAAGACTGGTTCAATATATATACATTTGGCATTTCAGAAGTTCTGTACAGAAAAATAAGCATGCGTTTGTCAATGCCAAAGGATGACCCTTCTACTGACAAGCAGCCTTAACAGGAAGAGGAACAGACTGAATTAACAGCAGCACAATGCTCAAGTGAAATTCATATACATTACTTCTTTCATGCATATCAACTGTATAATCTTCAGTGGTTAAAAGATCAGATTGAGTACTCTGGTAATGTTACTTTCGATTCACTTCTAAGAAAATGGGAAACTATTATCTGAAGTTTAGAATCTACAGGATCAATACTTGAAGATGAACAATACAGAAATGCGAACAATAAAGTGGACAATGAAATAATGGTATGCTCAATTACAGCTGAATAATGCAAACGAATCTCAAGACGTTTGTCACAACATTCAGATTTGATCACGTAATCCAGCTAATATTGTTTAAAATGCATAACAAACTATGGTACAAAGAACTAAGGTAGCATTCAGATAACTAAAAAACAGTTTACACATTTTATTCACAGTAATTTAATACACAAGTTTCTCTTTCCATACTCATGAACATGAGGACATTACTGCTCTATGCTTAATTGAACATGTTTTGTGAAGTACTTGTATGCGCCTATTTTATACACAAAAAAATCACTGTGCTACACATATATGCAATAAAACTGCTACAGTACACGAAATAGAGGCAAAAGGTATTTCAGTTAATAAAATGGGAAATTTTTAACAAATGTTTACAAAGTTTGCACAGAATTATTTTTGTCCTGTGGGCCTTTTGTGCTTGACCACTAAAATGTCTCCAAGCAGAAGAGGGAATCTCTGTGAACAACAGCTTTAAAATGCTCAACTTTTGAATTAAAAAGGCATTTGTTTAATTGTTTGTAAATGGAGTAAGTGGGCTGGTTCTTGGACCTTTTTCAGTTACAACCTGGGTAAAATGGCAGTTGCAACAATATACAGAAGTTCATATTATTAGAAAGTACTAAAATCTTTATAGAACATGATACCTGTTTTTAATAAGAACCACTGGCTCTGTTCCTGCACTAAACCTGACTAAACTTCTACCCCACTCTATCTCCTTACTACCCCCATATCTCTCTCCCTCTTCGCTGAACAACTATCCCTTCTCTCACTTACTTCTCTCCCTCTTCTCTGAAAGTTTGCTTAATCCTTTCATATCCTTTCTTTTTTACCTTACTCTTACTTTTTCTCCCACTTCCTCTCCCTACCACCTTTCCCTGATTTATGCTTCTCAGTAGTTTAGTTTGTTTATAGGAAATGATATCTCTTCCTACTTGTAAATAGTTTTTGTATACTAACTTTTTTATTGTCTCTCCATTTATCCTGGTGATTTTCTTGTATATTACTTCAAATGTATGTTTTTTGTATATCTTGTGGAGCTTTTCTCCCCGGGCCTCTACTGAAAATGGAAATAATTCCAGCTAGACTAGCCCGGTTAACAAATGTAAAATAAATAAAAATAAATAAATAAAATTTAAAGCTGAACCTCAGTACATACACTTGAAGATACTTAACAATGAACAAGTTTAGTAGCATTGATTAAGGGGAAAGGTGAATGATTCTTAAGAATTACTTTATTTATTTTATTTGTATGTATTCTTTGTTGACTGGGTTAGTCCCACTAGGCAAGTGGCCTATTTTCAAGAAAGACTGAAGGAAATATTTATACTACTAGGTGAAATTTGGCCAGGGCATTGGGAAATTTCACCTACTCTTTTTCGACTGGTGCTGTGGGATCTTTTATATCCAGCTGATCTACCATCAATTCAAGCAGCTGGGACCTCGGTTTAACATGCCATCTGAAGAACGACGCACTTTACTGCACTGATGTAAGGACTGACCGTTTTGCGCTTTAGGAGGAGTACTTATCCTTTGTTTAGGGAATAAGTGCAGCAGCTGTTCCTTTTTATGTATTTTATATGTTTTTATCTGACGTTAGAGTACTCTTATTTTTCTAAGGTTCTGTAGTAGATGGTTCCAGATGGCTGGCAGAATTTTACTACAATTCCTTTCAACGATATTAAGGCTGAATGGTAACCTTCAAAAAGTCAAGCTCATGTCTTCCTGTGTATGGAGGCTATATGTCAGGTTTACTATTTATTTTTACGGTGGGACAATACTTTTATAAAATAGTTTAGAAGTGAATTTAAAATGTAGCAAAATAGATTGAGCTATGACTGGTAACCAATTTGTTTTCAAATAAGATGCAAGGGCGCTCACCTCTGGTGGATAGAGGATTTGAATTGTGTGTGTGTTTTTGAAGAATTTAGAGTAATAATTAGAAATCTGCATTCCACACAATGAATGAATACACTGACTGCAAGGCCAAGCCATGCATTAGGATACTGTGCACTTGGTTTTTAACTGTCTGTCCATCTTGTCCACTATAATGTCAGTGAGCAGTGAGGTTTAAAGAGCAGGTTGGGGTCTAAGGTAAGCCCTTGATACCTCTACTGTGCGTTACCTCAGCAATACAAGAAGCGTAGCTAGAGTCAAGGGGGAAAAGGGGTAGTTGTCCCAAGTGCAACGTGTTAGAGGTGCAGTTGATGGTTGCTGAATAGTAACCAACACTACAACTGGTATAAAAGCTGAAGTGCTTACTGAATCGCATGTTAGCTGTAGGACAGCCGAATGCTACAATGTACATCACTATTTGTAGCAAGCAGTTTGCTACAATTTAAAGCTGATTTTATTTTTTGTTCCTTAACTTGAGAGAGTTAAGGAGCGCATATCAGAGAGAACTTTGTTCCTCGGTAGAAGGAGTAGATTGCATAAGGGAACTTTTTATTTTTTTTTTACTCCTTAATTTTAGAGTTGAGGAGCACAGATTGGGAACAACCAACTTGACCTAGTGCAGGACAACCAGATCAGGAATCAGAGAATTCACTTTTTTTTTTTTTTTTGCTAGTCAACTTGGATGAGCTCAGGAGAGCTAGATGAACAAACAACAGGTCCGAGTAATATGATGTTTATCTGCACAAGTTTACATTTTGCTAACATTTGTAAGGTATGGAATAACACAGCAGCTGTTAATAAGGAGTCAAGTTTAACATGACCAGTTGTGAGCCATATGCATAAACTGGGAAAAGTCATTTTCTTAGTAATTTTGAATGAGAGTTGTACAAGGACTGGTTCTATGAAGGATAACGTCATTGGTGGACAATGAGATCCGTGAGAGATGTCATGTTACCTGTGACATCATTACAAATAGAATAGTAATGAGTCCAAGAATGACCTTTCCTGAAGCAGACATCATTTTTATCACATGTCTTGGCCATAAAAGATACCATGGGATAAAGAACCGCTGATCCATTATAAAATATTATGGCTGAAACCAAGAGTTTCAAGTTTTCTAACAAGTATTATAGTCCAAATTCTCACAAGCATATGTGAGACCACCACCGCAGTCTGTATCTTTCTCCAAGACCAATAATATCTAATCAGTCAATCAGGTTTCAGACTGCAATGTGTGCTATGACCAGTTCTAAAATCATGTCGATAGCCGACTATAAAATGATTTTGATAAATACTTTTGTGACTGGACAAAAGAATAGATAGTGGCCTAAAGTCATGAGTTGTAGAGGAAGAAGACAAGATGATTAGGAAATATTTAACTAGAGGAGACCATGCCAGTGGTCAAGGAGAGGCTGAAAATAGTGTCAAAGGTTTCACTAGTTAACAAGCAGCGATACAAAGGAAGAAAGGCTGAATGATACATCGGTTAGAGATGATCCTCTTATCTAGTTTTTCAAGCAGCTCCTTGAGGTTATGGGGGCTAATTTCTGCAAACTAAAATGAAGGGTGAAACGTTTCCGAGAGAGACAGAAACAGGTGGGTTTAATTGTGTGGAGGAAATGAGAAAAGCAGTGCTGTTACACGACGTTGTAGGGGTAGATCAAATATAAATGCTTCATGACTACAATGATCTTACAAACTCTTTCAGCCATAAACCAATGAACAAATGCAAAGATAATTTTGAAAACAATAGGTCTTTGGGGGGGGGGGTAGGAGATAAACCAAAGCACTCTAAAGAATTCTGTATGGACAGAAGGGATGACATGTGCAAAGACTGTAACTGGATGGAGATCAGGAATAATCCCCAGACCCTTGGGTTGCAAGGCATGCATGGTGGTGCATCCATTAAGGTCTATGGACATAAGACATGTTTATTCCTACACTGATGCCACTACAGTTAAAAGTTTACTGTTTCCAGTGACATCAGTGTGTTGAAATTTTATTTTTAAAGGTGTTTTCTTGTTGAAATACAATAAGAAAATGTTCCCTAATGGGTAAAGGGATGTGTGGCAGTTTTTGCACCAAATGCAGTGGTGCAAAGATAAGATTAGACAACGCTGGAAAAGTACTATACAAAACAGATATTATGCTACATTACACCTACTTAGTGTTCCTGGGTGCTGCAACTAGCCTGTGCCAGTTTCCCTTCTTCTGTCCTCCTTTTTTTAAATGACCTCAAAAACTGTCTTGGTCTCTATGTTGTATTTTAGCAGTCGATTCCACCCGTCCACCATCTTCTCCCTGCAAAATATCACGGCCTCTTTGCTTTGTACTCATCTCCCACGTTACCTCTTATTTCTCCTACAAATAAATGCAGAATTGTAATTTAACTTTTTAAACCTCACTGTATACATGAGAAAATGTTGTGTATTCATACACAACGACTATATTTTACAGATTTCATTATTTTTCCTAGTATAGCTACCTTTAAGTTATTGTATGCCCGTACTGTAATTTTAACTTTTAAATTTTTCTCTTTTGTTAAAATTGCTTATTTTTGTTACTGGAGCTGCTCTCCCCAGGCATTCACTGAAAAGAGGCTACCACTGCCCAGTCAGACTACCCTGGTCAACAAAAGCTATTAATGTTAAACAGTACACCCCTTACAGTGTTGATACCTGCCCAACCCAGTTTTTCATTTACCAAGCAACTCCATCACTAATTTTCTCAATTACTGCCCTACATACCAACATCATTCCACCCTCTCTCTCTTACCTAATTAGCAAAGGTTGCTTGCGCTCATCATACCACTTTTCACATCATTTCCCTCTGCTACCCTCCAGAACTGTGACCGCTTCCTCTTGTAAGGCCAGCAGAAACACTGTGACCTAACCAGCGTATGGCAGAGAGCTGTTACCACATTCTCAACTCTAAATTCACCCCCCCCCCAGATACACATGTAGCACCTCTTCTGCTTCGTATTTTACTATCCCTCTGTCTCAACAGTTTTTTTTTTTATTTTTGCATTAACATTCCAAAGTCCTCCTAATGGTCTAGATCTTTTTTAATGTCCACTTGGTAAGTTGGACAACCCACCCCTTAGTGATAAAGCCCTCTAGCTTCTTCTGCAATTCAGCAATTACTTCATCCTTAAATGACAAATGTAAAAATGCTTAGATTTCTGGCCATAAATTGAGGTCAGGTAGCCTGTCATGGTGACTTTCTCACACTACTCACTACTTCACTTACTACCTTAACAGCATCAAATATATTGAGCCCTTTACCACAACTTCATTCATTCACTATCTTATCAACTGCCGACATGCATAATTCTGTAACCCATGACAATGAGTGATGGGGAACCTTGAAGCATCACACTTGCTGCACCCCTGCCTAGCTCTCTCCTCCCTCCCCTTTACCACATTTGTCACTAATGTAATCCGCAAATCATACCACAAACACCATCATACCATATAAAACACAGACGCTCGTCCCTCTAGCTATATTAAAATAATACATGGTAAAAAGGATTAGGCACTTCATTCAGAATCAATCCCACATCCTAGTAGAACGGGGTTCCCCCTTAGGCCAAACCTACAATCGTTGTTCTTTACAACACAACACAAATAAATTGTAGAGTCCCATAGTGATTAACCAACTTTCCCCACAACAAGCTTTTCACCTCATTTTCCCAGACAATTACCTGGAAATTCAAAGATAGTCAATGCAGTACTCTTCCACCCACTGCACTGATGCTGCACCACATGGTACAGTTGTTTTAATCCATTACAAGCATGCAGTGCAATGCTGCTGCTGCTCCAATCACATACATGCAGTGCCGCTGTTGCTCCAATCATGCGCACGCAGTGCAGTGTTGCTGCTCCATCACATGCATCCAGTACTGCTGCTCCAAACCACTGAGCATATGCACTGCAGTATTACTGCACTAATCTATCCCAAAGCACAAAATGCAGTGCGGCTTCTCCAATCCATCAGGTGCAGTGATGTGGTTGTTGCTGCAGCTCTAATCCATTGTGCAAGTTGCAGTGATGCTGTCCAATCCATCCTGTGCAAGACAGCACTGTTCTGCTTGATTCCGAAATAATGCCCACAGAAACTGTTCCAATACTTCCTGTACAGTGCTGCTATGCACCTTAACTGTGCAGTGCTGCACAGCACTGATTTATCCTTTGCAGTGCAGTGCAGATCCACTCAAGCTGATGAGAACCAGCAGCTCTAATCCTAATTAACACTGCCAACCTAGAGTTCCTCAAGAGTGGTTAGATTTTTAATGTCTTCAAACAGTTCTACCAACCAGATACACCATACTTACAAATTTCCTACATCACATGACACATCCTTCGTTATCCACTCACAATCAACAAAAGATTACAGTACCTGTCAACTCCTTGCCATATGGCCTGTTCTCTGTTCTTTCAAATGCCATTCCATTTTCTACTTTTTGCCAGCCTCCTGACCCATACTGATCACAGCCTACCCCTACTCCTGACCCATACTGATCACAGCCTACCCCTACTCCCGACCCATACTGATCACAGCCTACCCCTACTCCCGACCCATACTGATCACAGCCTACCCCTACTCCCAACCCATACTGATCACAGCCTACCCCTATTCCTACTCATACTGATCACAGCCAACCCCTACTCCCGACCCATACTGATCACAGCCAACCCCTACTCCCGACCCATACTGATCACAGCCTACCCCTACTCCCGACCCATACTGATCACAGCCTACCCCTACTCCCGACCCATACTGATCACAGCCTACCCCTACTCCCGACCCATACTGATCACAGCCTACCCCTACTCCCGACCCATACTGATCACAGACTACCCCTACTCAAGTTTCCATTATTTTCATTTAGCCAATGCATTACCGCATACATATTTCAACCCCTTTTACCCATTTTTCCACATGAAGTCGGGATGTCACTTCAACAGTGTTGATTATCTACAGCCAGTGTGTGTGTGTGTGTGTGTGTGTGTGTGTGTGTGTGTGTGTGTGTGTGTTTATTATATACATCACTTGCTGACAATTGGTCAAACGTTTATGTTGTCTATCTGAAAAAAAGCCTGTACATGTTGATCGAAAATCAGCTTATTTCGAGTACTGGCTTTTTTACTTTACAAGATCATGCTACTGTGGGGATTGGAGAATTTGCCCTTTCCTGTTACAGTGGGGGATTGGGGAAACTGTTCTTTCCTGCTACAGTGGGATTTCAAAGATGGTATACATACAATTAATTATCAGGGATAGGGGCAGGGAGCTTGTATATACAGTTTTACATTTTTTCTTGTTTTCCGATCAGTTGGTGATCGACAACTTGTGTTCAATTACCTGCCGTTCATATATATATATATATATATATATATATATATCTATATCTATATATATATATATATATATATATATATATATATATATATACACACACACACACACACACACACCAAGTGGCACTCCATTGTTTCTTTCCTCTTAATGATTCAAAAGGCCAAGAAGAAATGCAAAATGTCATATGAAATCAACCTTCCTGTAAAAACAAGGATTGTCCTATAAAATAATTAATTCCTCTTCCATAACACTACAGATGGACAGAATACCAAATGCTTGGGTCTTCGGTTTGCTAAAGAGATAGGTTCTGTAAAGAATCAAGGCTTTAAATAAAGAAAAAATGAAGGCAAAAAGAAATGAACTGAAGTCAACTGATCTGCTATCCTAAAGATCCAGGAGCAAAGGACTTTATTACTGCACTGGCAAAGCAGAAATTAACTGGAGCGAGGAGACCAGACAGCATACTGAAGATGTGGCTCTCCAGCTCATGGAGGGGGCGGAGTTAGGGCAGTCACATGGTTATGATGTTCCAATCATTTCTCAAGATGAACAATATTATAAAGTGTGGTTTTCCCTGTACACCTCCATACTGGCTACCAGGTCAAACTGCCCATCTTTTTAACAATCCAATGAAGGCTAAAATGTGGGTGTGAATCGCTGCATAACCCATTACCACAGCAGACTCGATTTATCAAGAAAGAACATTATTCAAGACCTAATGTGTAACTGGTTAGGACAGCAAAAGGTGGCAACACAAACGGGTCAACTGTGCATGACTAAAGTGTACACAATGGATGAAATTAATATGTTGGTTATGTATAACTATAAAGACTCTACTCCTGTTTTACTGGTAACATGTTGCAAATGGTCTTAACTGAAGCTGCGACTGTGCTGATATTTTACTGGGTGTTTGAGACTGTGCAAGGAGTCATACCGAAAGTAATTGCAACTGAAAGAGAACTGCACAAACGAAGTTGATAGCAGGATGGAAAAAGAACAATGTAAAGACACTACCGGTCACTCTAGTATGGTTCAAAAAAAATATCAAAATGTTAGTTAGGAATCAAAAAGGAAGTATCGACTGCCATTACAATTCTGTTCCCATAACCTGAAGAGTAACATGAGAGAAATTAAAAGACTTAATCCAGACAGGTCGCAAAAAATTCATACAGAGTCGATGCATAATCTGTTTACAAACATGGATGATCCAACCCCTATTGTTTTATCGAACATCCTCAGTGTTACAGCTGATCACAGAACGTAGCCTTTCAGAAGCCCACCTTCACTGTACAAGTCAATGCATGTCTTGTTGAAACATGCACGCTCAAAAGTAACTTGATTAAAAAAAAAACAAGTAACTGAAACAGAACAGATGGCTTTAAAGGCAATTAGGGAAAAAAGAAAATCAGATGAAGTGGACTCCGTGCTTATACAGTTAACGCAGGAAACGAGTAACGAGGAACAACATGTATTTTGGCATAATCAGCTTCTTTTTTTATTAGTTTTATTCGAGTAATTCCCAGACAATTCCAAGCCACCTACTGTGGCAAGAACATGTCCGAGTGCAGTTGTGATGGAAAGGGACAGCCTCCCCAAACACAAGAGACGTGAAGCTGCTTTATACAATCCCTGTGTGACTAAACACTACATGTCTGTACCAAAAGTACTAAAGGAGGCAACGACGACTCTACCAACATGGAAAGATGAAATGAGATCTTTAAATGCATCTTGTACATAACTCAGCAATACAGCAGGGAAACGCGTGTCAAAATTTACTTTGGTAATGAACACAAGGCTAACACTTTTAAGGCTGAGACAGAGTCACACTCCTTCACCCCCATGTGTACTGTACTGCTGGAAAGGTCTTTCAGCTGACCTGAAGAGGGATTAGAAAATATAATAAGCAAGCATCACCTCCACATTTGGTTAAATTAAGTGGCTTCCCAAGTCTAGACTAAATCAGCGATTGTGAAACTACCTGCTTTACTTATTCAATCACCACAGACAGCCTTTTATCACAAGGAGCTTGAAATACTGACAGACTGCATAATAGCTTTTAACTAGAATACTCATTTTAATATAAAGACAAAAGGTATGCAGTAATTTACGCCCATAGTTAGTCATATCGGCTTTACAAACATCAGATGTAATGCCTACAGCAATCTTATACAAACTCGTAAAAAGGATTTTAAAATGAAAATTTAATGAGAGACTTTTGTAGATCTCATTTACTATGACGTTACTGTATAAATGTTCAAAAGAATTTCTTGAATTAGAATCTATTAAATCACAAGAATAAATCATATTTTAAACTTGTTACATATAGTTTAACTGTCATGACTTAGGGAGGTCTCCCTATACTGACCTTAAAAGCATACCTCTTAAACCAGTCTGATTTTGCAAAACATCCCTAACTTTGCCTCATATCATTGCCATGTTCTTTGTAGGATTTGATTGTTGGGTAATTTACAGACGATTACAGTCAGTTAATAAAGCCAAACGTTAAGTTTCACACAATGTTCAGAAAACGTACTTTGATGCAAAAGCTGTTTTATTATTAATATTTTATGCGAATTACAGTAAGATTGAAAAATGTCCCCGACTTGGAACCTTTATCCAGAATTCTTGACCAAAGAATTTGACAGGTATGCTTAACAGTACCTTAACTGACAGGACAACTAGCAAAGGTGAAAGAAACCTTGCCTTATTCACAACATTTCAGGCTGCTATTTTACAGATCTGATCACTTACTACAATAAAAAACAAAGTATTAAAAAAGATAGTCACATTACTACAGAATAATGAAGGTTTATTTTAATTAGAAATTAACTTGTGAGCTGTCTGTAGACAGACTCAAAAGCCTTCTTGGTATCTGTACACATTTAATGAATATCCAAATTCAGATATATATTTTTAAATCATTTGTGGTACCTGTCTAGTCCGTATGCAAATGGGTCTGTGAAACCATTAGCAATGGCAGCAGTACATGCCCAGTCCGTACGTAAATGTGTCCACGAATCCAGAAGCGCTGGCAGCAGTACCTGCTCAGTGCGTATGTAAATGGGTCCATGAATCCAGGAGGGCTGGCAGCAGTACCTGTCTGGTCCATATGTAAATTAATCCAGGAGGACCGGCAGGAGTACCTGCCCAGACCGTATGCAAACCAACCACATCTAAAAACAAAAGTCTTACATTCCTAGACTGTGGGGAAAAATCAATTATTTTCTCGTTCCTCAAGGCAGCCCAATTAGACATAGTCAATAACTTCAGACATATAGCAAGTTTCTCCCCATTAAAAGTTTTGGAGAACTATGCCCGCCACCAGCTGTTAACACATACTAAAAGGCAGCAGCTAGGATATCCCATCAGAGTACACGTTATACATACTTAGCCTGGCTCTAAACTGCATTACATTTCAATTTCCATAGTTCACTACACTAACTGGTGAATACAAGTCTCTGCTTTCTAGGAGAGGATCTACAGATGGTTCACTTAATTGTTGTTTTCTACAATTTATGGCCTATCTAAACTTCCTTTATGTTGCCAGACTCTATAGTCCATCTTATCTACACCACTACTGTCCATCAAAGAATTGCTACCCCTTTATAAACTCACTTTTATGCACATTTTATTACCCTTTCACTATATACTGAATCTAATACCACTCAGCTTCCACGTACTTTTGCCTACAACTTTCTCTGTACATATCCCCACCTTTAAAAGCTTTTCTAAGTACATTCTTACCTGGTATGATTTAGTTACCAATTTTCTCACCAAGATCAGTGCTTAACTAGCAGCCCTATACTAATTGTTAGCTATTCTCCACATTGACTAACCTATAGGAACGTCTTTTCCTCTTATCATCCTTGCATCTTAATGACTATCCCAGACAGACTCTTACATATTTATTTATGTATATATGTATTTATTTATTTTTAACATTTCTAAGCATTTCTACCTTGACTTTCCTAAAAATGGGCTTTACTCGGTAGGACTATCCTAGTAGATACACACACACACACACACACACACACACACACACACACACACACACACACACACACACACACACACACACACACACACACACACACACACACACACACACTCCTCTAGCGGCCCTGGTAGAGTGCAAACACTTTCAGTTACATTTTAATGACCCACTCTAAGATCCCCAAGGTTTTTCCTTTAAGCAGGGCAAAATGACAGGACAATGTTAAACAGTCATTCAAACTATATGCATCAACCTGTCCCCAACATAACTTGAGTAATGGGCTGTAAATGCAGTAATCACAGAAGAAACAGACATGCCAGTTAAACAAAACCCTCCCCCAAAAAATCCAGAAAAGCGCTAGACACTCCAGACTTCACACTAAGGAAAATAAAAACAGAAAAAAATGGAGTAAGCCAAAAAGCAAAGCACTTGTTTTGCTTTTTGAGACCTTGGCTTGCACATTTTTTCCCTTCCCCCTGTTGTTTAAACAGCAGTACAAACTGCTCAACGATTAACTACAGTAACATACTAACCAGGCCAACAAACCAACATGTCCCAGCTCCAAAGCCATGGATAAGCCCTACTGGCTTATTTATTTTTATATGTACTTTTTGCTCCTGTGTCTGGTAAATGCCAAGCAATCCCCAAATGGATTTAAAACCATTTTCTCACTATGTGATGGAGAATCATCCAGTCCACCAGGATGGGTGCTGTTGCGACCATCATTCAGACAGCCACTTGTATATCAGTGGCATTCCAGCAATGAAAACATTTTTTTGTTACTTATAAGCCTAACTCCTCATTTGGGTCCATGGGTGGGGGGACATGATAATCAATATCAACGAGAAAGCAACCAGGCCTTTCCCTATGTAAACACATACCCCCATGCATCCCATTTTGTTCAATAAAGGCTGCTGCCTATAAGTGGTTTGCTGCACCATATGCCTGACCCGAGGCTGCGAGCCAACCTTCTTCCTCCAACGGACTGCTACAGCCTGTGACTGGCACCATTCCCATTCCCACCCCCCACCCTAGAATAAGCATGCCTTTCCTCTCAGACTGCCACCTCAAGCACCTGAGCTGTTAACCAAAATCGGGTCAAAAGGGCCTTAGTCACGGCTTTATCCCTTTGAGCCACCAAAACAGTTTTCCCCGAGTGACTTATTTTGTTTACATACATTAACCATAAATGTGCAGCTGGGATGTCCAAAACAATAAACATGACAAGTTATAGCACACATTATACAGTTAAATAACATACAAGACATAAATCAACTAATGCACATAACATAACCCTAACCCTGGTAACAAATTATACATTTGAAGCAGATTGTTGAAAACTGGCTCCTACAAAGACGTCTTATCCTTAACCCCAAAAAAACAAAAATGCTACTAATTTACCCCCACCCGCAGAACCTCCCCACTTAATTTTACTATTACTTCAAATGATGGAACTATAATATCTCCTGAACCAACCACCAAACTACTCGGGGTACTAATAGATAACAACTTGTCCTTTGAACCTCACATTAAATAACACCATAAATATAGTAAACAATAAACTAGGTTCCCTCTATAGAATAAAACCCTTTCTTACACCTCCAGCCAGGGTTACTATTGCTCTAATAACACCATAAAAATAGTAAACAAGAAACTAGGTTCCCTCTATAGAATAAAACCCTTTCTTACACCTCCAGCCAGGGTTACTATTGCTCGTACCCACCTCATATCTACCTTGCTCTATGCCTCCCCTATCTATACCAAAATATGTAGAAGTAATCTGAGTAAACTTACATCCTCCTACAACAATATTGCCAGATTTGCAGCTGGGTCCTCCTATAGAACTCATCACTGTATCAATCTGAATCAGTTAGGAATGTTAGAGCTGCCAAATTTAATACTTTTCAATCAATTAATAGTAGCCCATAAGATCCTGTATTTACATCAAAATACACCCATACTTACATCCCTAGTCATCCCCTATAATAACCTCAAGACCTTACGCTCAGCTACTAACTTACTTGTACAAATATCAAAATCCAACAACTTAGCTACACCTTGTTCTCCAATACAGTAGGTAAAGCCTGGAACATCCTCCCAAGGCAGCTAACGTCAATATCCTCTGTCAGCTTATTTAAAAGCAAGCTTAAACCCTACCTCAAATCACACTGGCTATGCCCCTGTGTTAACCCAGACTAAGTACCTAACTATTAACTAGACTCCCACAATTCCTAGCCTCCCATGATCATGATCTTGTGTTGTCTCACTAATTTTTAGTGAGCTTAACCTTCCTTAGGATTTTTTCTCATGTAAATAAGTATATACTGTGGAATGATCAAACACCTTCATATAGTATCACAACCTATGTGTTAAATAACACTAGAAATCCATCCTTGTTTGCTGTTCTTCTATACTCTATCTATTGATCTCTAGTGTTTTTCTTTCTTAGGTTTTCGTGAGACCTTAGTATCTCTTATCATAAATTACTAGGTGTATCTAATTTTGTAATATGTTATAAAGATTTGTACTACACCATTTCTAATACAAATGTATTAGTCTTATTCATCTATTCTTAGATAAATTTTTCCTTTTTCCTACTGAAATATAAAATATATAATCTTAGGCTTGTACTATAATTGTTAAAACTTCTTATGTACTAAATTATAACTGTTATTGTCTTTGTCTTGACTTTTTATGTTGTTGTAATTTGTAGAGCTTTTCTCCCCGGGCCTCCACTGAAAATGGACATATATCCAGCTGGACTAGCCCGGTCAACAAATGTAAAATAAATAAAATAAAATAAAGATTTTCTAAAGCAAATACTGACACAAATTGGTAGTAAGTGTGGCAAAAGTAAAAAATGACTCATAGCTTAAGTCGATTGATAGGCCCCACAGTTGCAAACTGAGAGGGTTATACCGCAATGGTCATGTGCAAGTGGCTTGGTAAGAGAATGAATCGGTCAGGTGAGGCCACAGTTGAATATCCAATTGTTATTCAGGTTAAAGGTCAGAAGGAATTTAAGTGCCCATTTATCATACCTTATGAAGCAGCTTATTCCACATTGTACTAGGGGCGGGTTGGAAAACCGAGCTGCTGAATTTACTGAAGGACATTAGAAAATAGACCAGCTGTTGAGCAGATTATTTAGGTCTCCGTGGCGAGGCCTCCAGTTAATATCTTTAGACAGGCATGGTCAGTTTGGGCAGTACAGGGGTTGTGAGCCAAACACAGTTGTGTAGAAGGCAGGTAGTAGATACATTCAATAGATGAGATCTTGCAGTAAGTGACAGTGGCATGTTCGATTCTCCGTTTGGATACTGGTATGTCATATTCTGTCAGATCGCTGCCCAAGAAATACACACATGGAAGTAAAGAGAAAGTTATTACCCCATGCTGTTGCTTCCTTTGCTTGCTATCAGAGTTATGGAGCAACCTATCTTCTGCTGCAGTCAAAAATGAAGCGATATCTCTGCATGTGCAGTCTACCAGAAGAAAGCCTATTAAAAGGTAGCAGCCAGTGAGGTCAATAAAATTATAAAGTGAAAACAGGAACCAAGAAAAGTGAATGGTTAGGAGATTCCAAGATGGTTGCACTCCGAAATCTAGTCCGACAAGTGTTTTTCCAGCATGAAAAATAAAAATGGTGTAAACAAAGTCAGTAAAATCTAATAATATGGGAAAGTTCAGTCACTACACTGCCTGGATGTCAGCAAAGAAAAAAATCTAAAGAAAAAATTAACTAGAAAACGACTCTGCTGGGAAACAGCCTTGCAGCACTTCAACAAAAAACAGTTCAGGTTTTAGCTTTCCTACAGGTGAAAGCTTCCAGTACTACAAAGGAAAAATAAATAAATCAAATGCATTCAGAGGTGTTTTAAAATAAGTGAGACATAGGTGTAATATACAAAGTAATATGACAAAAGGCTGGACAAAATAGGATCAAGTAGCTATTCAGATGAGCTGATAAAACCACATAAATCGGAGGTTTAAATGAAGAGAAGACTGTACAGATATGAGGCACAGCACTCTTGACAACCTGAGATTTTCTGCTACACCACAGAAACTGGAAGGTATATATTATATACTTTTGTAAAATTAATACAAGCAAATGGAAGGGTGTACTATGTGTATGCTCCAAATACGACCATGAGAAAAGAAACAAAGACCTATATAATAATACAAATGCAGCTATACCAGCAGAAACAGGCGATCCTGACAGAACTGTGGCAGAAAGGAAAAGCATCAAAAATTGTGATTAAAAAAAATGATATCCAAGTATTTGTAGCAAATGATTATTCAGTATACACCAGGCTGAAAAGAAGCGAGTTTTATCCCTGCAATCAGGAGGTCTACACTGGCTGCCTCAAAAAACTCCAGCTTTACTCCGTAGCATATCGCCTACTCCGAGGTGATCTCTGCCTAACATATAAAGCTATGTCAAACACAGAGCTTTTGGACATGCTACACCTAAAGAAATCCCAATCCCTCCAAGCTACACGCTCTAGGGACCTAACCCTGGTCACCACAATAAACAGGACACGCTGGAGGGATAGATTCCTGTCCCAGAGACTTCCCATACTCTGGAAAAAGCTACCCATCTATGTCAAACAAAGTTCTTCATTAGCACTCTTCAAGAAAAATCTTGATGAGTGGATGGGAAATAAGAAATACACCCCAGGGATCACTTCTGTGTCTCTGCTCGACAGGGGCACAGGAAAATAACTTTGAGTGGCATAAGCTATGGAACCTTGCTGGCTAGGCTTACATAGGCCCTTGGGCCGATACCCTATTACCTACCTATGAACCAATGTCGAGGGGCAAGTATGAGATTCAAATTGTTATATGCAGGTGTAATTAAACAATTTTTCCAGAAGTATCAAATACATGTTTTGGATGGAGAACTGGGCAGGGAGGAAATAAAAGAAATGGTCATCCAGACAAGAATGAGTAAGCAAGCTGAAGGGGACTCTCCTCATTTTACTGACAACAGGAAAGCCTGTCAATAGCAAAGCTCATAGCAAAAATTTGCCAGTAAAACATTTTCCATGGTTCCAAAGCAAACTGAGAAAAAATGCCCAAGAGCTGACTAGAAAAATCAGGAGTAGCTTAGACTTGAACTGGTGTTGGGCAGTCCAGATGAACAAGAATGTGAAATTAGCAAATAAATGGAACAATTGTTAAGTGTCATTTCCATAAGATGCACGTTTAGATATGACAACTAAGCTTCTGCAAGAAGAAAGGGCTGAAAAAGACTGGGAGTTTACTGACTCAAATTGGTGGGTGGACTCTAAAGCAAAATTTCCATTTGGTCATTAATTTTTAGTAAGGCAATGAAAAGATGGAAGATGTAACCAAATAAAACAATGGTTCTTAGTAACATGTTTTTTTTAATAAAACATTACATTTTTATTGTAAAGTAGACCTGCATAGTATGCTGAGGTATTTTAAATAAGAGCTGGGCATGTCTTATCAGTGATTGTCGTTTACACTGATATTAAAGAATGTATCCCGAGTTTACACTTAATAACATAAAGCCATGATATAAATCAATATAATACTGTGATCTGGGGCTGCTGAGGGAATGTAACTGTGTACTTATCAAATTAGATGTATATTAAAACATAACACTTGCACTGTTTTTATACAAGTATAGACTAAGTGCGCTTAGTGGTTAACTGCTATGGCTATAGTATGCAGGGTCCTGGGTTCAACTCCTGCAAGGGTTGTTTATTTCCCACACCACAAGGGGGGGATCCAACTTGGATCCTGGGAACTACCGCCCCATCAGTGTGGCGAACCCGATCTGCAAGGCTATGGAATGTATTATCATGGAACTTATAAACAAAGACATTGGCAACCTTCAAACACTGGACACCACCCAGTTTGGGTTCGTGAAGGGCCGATCTTGTCTCCTGAACCTGACAGGCTTCTTCAAATCAGTCTCCTGAGCTGTGGACGAGGGTAAGGTGGTCCACACAGCCTATCTGGACCTCGCCAAGGCCTTCGACACGATCCCCCACTCTGGAATCATAGATAAACTTACTAAGCTGGGCATTAATCCCGACGTCACTCAATGGGTTTCCAACTGGCTTACTGACAGAACCCACACTATAAAAGTAGCCAACTCCAAATCCAGCTCCAGACAAGTGACAAGTGGAGTATCTCAGGATTCAGTCCTGGGACAGCTCTTGTTTGGCATCTACTTCTCTGAAGTACAGGCTAACAGTAAGGGACTCTGGCTAACAAATTTTGCAGATGACTGCAAACTGGGAGCCATTACTAAATCCCCAAATTATGTGGATATTCTACAAAAGGGCCTTACAGAAACAGATGCTGGGTGCCAGAGTCATGGGCTCAAGTTCAATGCCAAGAAATGTACAGTTATCCTCTTTGGGAAAAACCATGCACCCATGAATTACTACATAAGTGGCAGTACACTAAACCCCGAAAGTGTGATAAGGGACTTAGGGACACAGGTGGACAGTGGTCTCAACTTCGATAACCACATCACCACAACAGTCAGGAAATCCTTCTATGTGGCACACCTCATCACTAAGGGCTTTTCATCCAGAAAAAAGGAGGTCATTGTCCCACTGTACTCCTCCCTCATTAGACCCATTACAGAATACAACTCCCCGTTTATGTATCTCTCAAGATATCTGCAACATCTGGAAAGGCCGCAGAAATACCTCACTAAAAGAATCACAGGCCTAAAGCAGATGTCCTATGCTGACCATCTCCAGCTATACTCTGTCACATATCATCTACTCAGAGGCGATCTCTGCTTAACATGCAAGGCCATGTCAAACTCACAGCTGTTAGACATGCTCCACTTAAAGAAATCCCAATCCCTCAGAGCCACATGCTCCAGGGATCTAAACGTAGTCATCGCAATGAACAAAATATGCTGGAGGAATAGGTTCCTGACCCAGAGACTCCTCAGACTCTGGAATAGACTGCCCATACATGTCAAGCAGAGCGCCTCTTTGGCCCTCTTCAAAAGGAACCTTGACCATTGGATGGGAGATAGGAAATTCACCCCGGGGATCACGTCAGTCGCCCTGCTAGACAGGGGTCCAGGGAAGTAAATATTGTGGGAAGAAACAGCCAAGGAATTGTTATGGCTAGGCTTGTACAGACCCTAGGGCCGAAAGCCTAGTACCAACCTATGAATAGTTTTACTTTATACTGCAGCAACAGATTATACCATTTTCTAAGCAAAGGGGTAAGAAAAACAAAGCGTGAACAACTGCAGTTTTCTAGCATTTGAAAAGAGCTGTTTCTTGCCTTTGTAAAGCTGTTAACATTTTTCCTATCAGCAAATGCCTGCAGTCAGAGACTGAGTTTACAAGTGTAAGTGGCTAATCAGGAAATTACAGCACAATTCGGTCACAGTAATTTATAATATACATCATAAATACTGTTTAAAGAGGATTTGCAAGCAGATCAGTAAAACAAATGAAGTTAGACACTGAGGGAAATTAATATTTTAGTACACAGTTGAATCCCCAGCAGCCTTCGAACTTCAAAATTAAATATAACAGTGCAGTTTGCTTTATTCATTTACAGGCAAGGCAGTACACTTCTTAAGGCTAAAATCAGTTAGCAGACAGCATGCAAACCCCCCCCCAATAAAACAAGGTGGTTTTGGATTACCCGACTTTGAAGGGATATGTTACAGCTACACAGTAGTACACAATACAAACAAAAGATCATATTTCAAAGTGGGAAGGGATAATGATGATGACGTGGGGGGCGGAGTTCAAGAAATAAGGAGGCAGTGGAATTTTGGAAGCAGATCCTTAAGAATAGCAACCACCATACAGATTACTATATTCATAAAACTGCAGAAAGCATTCTAACAGCTAAGCCAACATGGGAAAAGCAAAGGAAATTTTGAAAATAGGGACAGGAAATATTGCTGAAAAAATAGGCAAGAGAGGGTTGGAATTTACTGGAGAGATCTGGCAAAGGAATCAAAATACTGGGAGCAAATAACTAGAGAAGAAAGGTAGCAGAGTAGGATGAGGCTAAGAAAAAGTGTGGACTGCTGGCTAGAGACTTCCCTTCCCTACAAGGGTTGATATCAGTTTTTAGTTAAATCTAGAACAGAAGCTGCTGTTAAAAAAGGGACAATTAGTAGGGCATACAAAATATTGTATGACAACTATAAGAATCTATCAGAGGATGTTAAGAAAGACTGGGAAGAGAGGCTGGAAGAGCAATTTATGAGGGAACAAAGGGAGGACATATGTATGACTCCCAAGTATGCAACAAAGTCAAGGAAGATGTAGGATTTTTTGCTTGTGTTTGCCCAGACATTTTTATACTCGAAGCATACTTCAAAACATTTTCCACAGGTAGACAGCAAATGCTGCAGGTGTGATAGAAAAGAAAGAGGTAACTGAGGACATGCCTTTTGGGGGTTTAACAAGATGGCAGACTAAAAAAATTCGCTACAGGAGTACTCTGTCAGAAATATTAGCAAATGACTGTATATATATATATATATAAAAAAAAAAAAAAAAAAGGAAGAAATTATTCTTTTCAGCTAGGACATAGTAAGGCCTTAAGTTTAATCCTGTTGGCTGCCAAAAAAAGCAATTACGAAAAAAAGGAAATAAAAGTCTAAACCAACTCTGTTTGAAGTATCGAACACTGCAAACAAGACAAAAACTAGACGACGGATCTTTAGTAAAGAAAAGGATCACATGGAAAGGAATGAAGTTTAAGGGAAGAAGAAACTGAGCAATGTATGTAATGTTGGGCCGATGACTGAGAAAGAAAATGTGTGATGTATAATGTATGTACATGAAAAACAATGTTAATACGTTTTTGTTTTTCTTTTCTATTAACGTGTGCTTATCTCTTAAGCGATAACTTAATAAAGGTATCTGAAAAAGCACTATGCCGTCTGAGTCATACAACCTGCCACCACCACCTTTGCCAAACATCCCAATAAACCCACTCTAGCCTCTTTGCCTAATCACTGCTTCCCACTTCCCTTTAAGTTGCCATCCCTTTCAAAAAGCTCCCCCTTATTACCACTCTTTTTAACGTATTCATCCCGTCTGTAATATAATGGATTCTTTTTCTGTCCTCTTTCATAAACTTATGAGTGACTGCTAAGGTTACGGTCAGAGGGACCATAAGATGCCTAGCCATATACACCATTAAGCAGACACATTTAAGAAGTTCTTGCCACCTGTTAAGAGTACCCAATAGTGCCCACCTCCCAACTCAAGCACAGCTGTACACGATAAACCCGATACAAATCTATGTCTACACATCCAGATCAGCAAGAGTAGCCTTAAAGGCAAACAAGCTAATACTTTGTTCAATCTGTAGTAGAACTTATTCCAAAGGCAGAGAACACGTTAAGTTACAAACCTATACCTCCAGTGAGTGTTATTCATCTGTGTAAATTTAGGTCCCTAGTATGGGTGTTTGTACAGCTTCTGGTTTTGCAAAGAAGGATGCCAAAGAGGACTGAGTCTTTCACGGCTTGAAAAGCAAGATACACGTCACCTCAGAGTAGCTAGGACAGTTGTGATAAATCTTTCAAATATCCAGATAGGTTAAGGCTTTTATTCATTAGTTAAAAGTCATCGGGGCCTTCCCAATTGAGTAATTTGTTTGGACAGGTACATACCAAAGGGGCACTCTATATGATGACGGGTCTAAACACAGAAGACTACAATGGGAAGAGAATGTCCTAACTTTCTACTTGTGTCTCAACTTTTTAAACTTAGAAAGAATGACACCGTCCCTCCACCAGGTTCCAAACTATTCATAGATACACCAATATAAATGGGTTCAAAAAGATCAGTGCTCTGCCCTTGTTAATGAACTTAAAATAGAACAAATGTCTTCTTTGCATCTTGAAGATATTCTCTCAGAAATTAACTGGAGCAGATAGAGAGATCCTACAATTATCTAATGAGAGAGAGTTGCCCAAATAAGTACCCTGGTGTCTTAAGACCATGTGTGTTTACCACTTATAACACGAGGTGGGAACAGCGTGACTTGCTGAATGCTACTATGCTGCACTTTTCTTGTATTTAGTATGAGGCCATTTTCAGTACACCTGGTATGTGCACACTCCAGCCCTTTTTGGAGTAGTTTATTATCAGTGGATGAACTACCATGCCCAGCTTGCAGTCATCAGCAAACTTGGTCAAATGCACTTCAGGGATATTGACTTGGAATCACAACTTTCCATTTGTTCTCTCTCAGTCTTCTGGAGAGATTATAGGAAGGGTGACTTTATCTGCAAAAGATGTCATAATAATCAATTTTCTTCCTTTAATTCTCACATACCTACATGCACTGCTTTCCTGCATCACCTGTGCTATTAATCAATGATGCAGCTACTAGATAACTTATTGATTGGTCTTTTCTGCACACTGTAATTTTAACAGACACAACTTTGTAAAACAAGCTGTATCAGAAGGAACCAATAATATTTTATGTTCCGAATACTTCTTTTTTAGGAGTCCTTCATGTCTGCACTAAACTTCTAGTACTCTAGCACATCAGGTGTAAGAATATGCTGGTACTTTAGCATTACTGGTTCAAACCTGCTTGCTGTCCATTGATAATGTAGACTTTGCTAAAGCACTGCTAACCACTGACGGTATAAACTTTGGTAAAATGTTCTACCGTTTTGTATCCTTCACACATTAGTGTACACCCACATACAAGTACAAACAAATGCATACATATATATATATGTGCATAACACACACAGATTAGTATATCAACATATACATAAGCCAACATGTATGTGATACATCAGGAAAGAATAAACAAATACATGTTTTTATAAACAGGCATTTTTTGCAAGCTCTTGTTCATGAATAATTTCTACCATTTATTAGTTTGCTAACCACATAATCACACCAGATACACCTGAAGCAGATTTTTGAAGGCGAAGCCCAAACCCTCCTGGCAACAGAAATTTAGTGGAAAATAAGAAACATACAGTAGTAAGTCATGATGGCAATACATGGAAAAACCAAAACAAGATACCCACCGTGAACTATTAGATATCAATGTTTACAAGTAAACAAGAAAACAAATACAACATATTTGCAGACAATAGCTGTTGCAGACATTTTCAAAACTAATAATGGCAACTTGCATGTGGTACTCACTGTAAATATTATGTCAACATAACAACCAAAATACTTGGGGGGGGGGGGTGAAAGGTGCATCTTGGTTATGGCCAGAGAATATGAAAGAGTAGAGCCAACGCAACTAAAAAACAGGTTTGCTTGATAAATCAAGATGGTTTAAAGATTACTACAGGACCAAAGAAGCTCAGCTCATTTCCAGATGACTATGCATATTACACACACTAATGCACGTGAAACCTTCACTACCCACTTCCTAGCTAGTGATCACACAAAATGGCACTGCAATATCAGTGTGAGTTTAATCACCCCCCCCCCCTCGAACCAAGTTCTAAAAATCTCTTGTAATGGAGAACACAATGCAATATTCCACAAGAAGAAATAACACAAGTTCTCAATTAAAAAACAGGATTCTAAAGGACTACTAAAAACAACCTTTCATTTAACACGCCTCTTTTCATTTTTTTTTAAACCAGCAGTCACTCAGAAAAGTCTTCCCATCCATCAAGTAACATAAATAAAACAACAGACAGGTACAGTGTCAAATGCAGTAACCCCAGGGCATCTGATAGGCGAAGCACTATCGGATAAGGATGGTGAAGGACTGCCTGTAGTCAACGGTGTTTTTTTGTCCATTCATTTTGCAAGTTTCATATAATACTTCACTTGGTCTACTCAAAAGTGCTCCAGTCCTTAAGATTACCTCATGGTTAAGTCACCTTTGTGGGCAGGAACATGTTCTCAGCTGATTATGGGTTCTGGTGGGGGAGGGGATCATAAAGATTATCATTATGGGAGAGAGAAAGAAAAAAAAATTTAAGCTTTAAGCATTATATAGGGTGTGGTGAAAAGCAGCCTTCACTCATGGAACAGCCATATAGAAACCCAGAAACACTTGGTAAAAAAAAAAAAAAAAAAAAAAAAAAAACACATACAGCTGTTACCAGTCCAGCTTTCCACCTGCTAAGAAATGTATTTATGACTAACAAATATAACAGCCAGGCAACAATACAAGCTAATGAAACTGTGGACTTGAGAAATTCTTCATTTCTAGGAAGAAATATAACTGTCATATGCAATGTTATTTACTTATTCTGCACTTGTTCACTGTTTTCAATTTAACACTAATAATGATGTTCATATTTTGAAAATCTAATCTCTCTGCCCACATTAACCCCTCACAACTTTCCTTATGAAAATTAAAACATCAAATTACTATTATTTATTTACTTTTTTTGGCAAACATTAAACTGGCCAAATAAACGTATAACCATGCTGGGCGGGGTGGAGTAGAAGATAACCATCACTGCTAAGATTGAGAAATCTTTTCGTAAAAATCTCAGCTTCATAAATTCACAAGTATAGAGCAGAGAAAACATTCAACTAACTAGACACTGGAATGTGAACATCACAGATGAAAAAGACTCTGCTAACAGATGGAAACATGCTTACAAGTTCCTAAACACACCTCCCATTTTCCACAGGTTGTGACAAACACCACAGGCATGAAATTATCCATACTTGCTGGCTGTAATGGTTTACGATATACATTCACAATGAAGAAAGCAATACAATTTCTTGTAATGAAACAAAAAGTACAGATATCTCACCTGTGTCCAGATGGAAACTATTTTCCTGTCCAACAACACCTGAGGGAATAGAGTTTCCATCATTTGGCCAGATCTGTCCAGTTTTTCTGACCCCAACTATGGTTGCTTCAGAGACCACAACCTGAGGTCTGTGCCTTTTCTGTGATTGCGGAGTTGGCGGACTACTGCTCTCAAATGACTGCTGGGAATTCTGGGATGGTGAGCGGCTCTTTTCCCGGAACATGCGGTATGTGGTAGTGGTAGGGCTTGGAGACACATGACTGGACTGGCCAGAGGAAAAATCTTCTTCGCTAGATGTGAGATTTTCATTAGAACTACAGTCTGGTGTATAGCCACCACCAATGTCCTCATAAGTGGCAGGGGAGTAGGACCTCCGTGGCCAGGTGAGATGTTTTTCTGGTTCAGAAGGTGCCTTTCCTTCTCCTTCCATTATCCCACCAACATACACGCTTTGGTAAGGCTGAAACTCAACAGGCTGCCATAGAGTTTGTTTGCTGCCATCTGGACGTATTATATTGTCCTTCAGAAATCTTGGGTTCAACTCAATGTCCTCATACTCTGCATCATAGCCACTGTTTTCTGAGGTCCTTCCCCTATACACAGGTCGTCTGAAGTCTCCAGCCACAGGTGCTGTGGTCCCTAAACCAGCTTGCGAGGATGAGGACTTCTTGCGCTCCATCTGCATGGCCTGGCTTCCTAAATTGCTGATCTTATCAGAAACATCCTTATCATTAACCTTCACAAGACCTTTCTCATAATGATATTCCAAATTAACATAAAAAGGTTTCTCAGAGGATCCACCAACCTTGCAGTCACCAGCAGAATGAGAGTTGGCCCGTTTAACCCTCTCAAAATTAGACCTTAAGGATGCCACACTATTACCCAATGTATCCTTTGAAGCAGAATCGGGGAGCCCATCCCTTTCAGCAGACACCCCCATTCTTCGGGAAGAGAATGCAGAACGTTTTGAAGGAGTTACTTCTGCTAAAAATCTCTCTGTCTCCTGAGGAAGTTTTTTCATTCTATCTTCATTATAATGATGAGGGCTGTCAGGAAGGGGCTCAGAGAGTTCACTCTGAGATTGCTTCCTGACTGGCACTCTAGGCTTAATGACCTCTCCCGATGAAGATCTGTTTTTCTCAGTCTCTCCTTTCTCTGACAAATCCTGGTGCTCCTGTGACCCCTCAATTACCTGGGATACCCTCTTGAAGCCCCATCTCTGCCTGTCATAGCTCTTTTTCTCTTTAGCTAGAAGGGTCTGCAGATAGATCATCCGAAACCGCTCCTTGTTCACTTCCATTTCCAACCTCCTTATACAGCATTTGCACTTTTCCAGTTCCTGTTCAATATCAGCAACGCTGTTCAATTCCATTTTAGGGGGTTCGGATTCTGGAAACTGGGCTTTCCAAGCCTCCGCAAATCCAACAGGATCAACCATTGTGTCCCAAACCCCAAAAATACGTTCTGTATATCCGTTAAAAATAAAGTCAGCAGTAAATTAGAAATATACCAAAATACTTCCTTTGTGGAAGCACTGATTTAAATGTATTACTGGGAAAAGTCCCAGCTTGATTGGAAAAGGTGCTATGCAGCATGAAGGCTACGAAAACGCTCGCGCAGCTCCCGAGCCACCATCCTCCTCCTTGTCCGTTCCTTGTCTCCTGCCTCCTATTGTACACAGAACGTTCCCAGAAGCAGCGCTCCCGTGCAGTAAGCTCCCTCGCGCCCCTCTGCCCCGCGGGTCTCACCGCTCAGGAGGCACGTTCTGCTCCCCGTGCTGTCCTCGCGGCATCTCTTCAAAACACTACAGAGTCGGTATAATCCTTATTCCCCTCGCCGCCTTCTCAACTGTTTCTCTCCTTCTTTCTAACCATTTTTTTTTTGCTTTTTTGATGCTTCTGTAGATGTTAGCAGGAAGGGGCGGGCTGCATGGGAATTGATTGACAGACCAAAGACTTAAAGGAGCAGCAGGCTTACTGAAATGTGGGGGAGTGGGATTTCAGAGGGGTTGGTTTAGATTTGGCTGTGGCGTAACAGTCAGCTGTCTGTCACTTCGCATCAGACTCCTTTTCTTCATTGTAGTATCTGAAGACAAGTCTAGATAAACGAAGACACGCAACACCTAAGTTATTAAGTGACATCTAGCATTTAATATTGCTCACTTCCCTAGAATGTAACTATTTACCTCTATAGTACAACTACTGCACAAGACAAAGAAACACATACAGACATCGAATGTGCAATACATAACACAAGTGTGTGCGTGTCCACGCGCTAGCTTGTCATCTGTGATTTTTCTAAGGGCTCACAAGTGTTATTTGGTTTAATATAGTACTTAAAACTTAGCCTTTTCATTGGCTGGATGCAACTAACTGCCTTGTAATTACTGATCCATAATTAGAGGCCATAACCACTTAGGAGGCAGGGGTCCTCATGAGTACAAAAAAGATGCGTGTAGCACTGGCCCACCGAGTAATGCACGCGCGGTTGCAGTTTTACAAGTTGATCTGATTTCTTTATAAGCTGCTCGTCAGAGCAGTGAGTATAAAATATATACTTCTTAATCTCTTAGCACAAGAAATCTGGATAAAGCCACAACTAATGGACAGAGGACCAAAAATAGAGACAAAATTTAAATATCGCTCTTATTAGAAAGTTGCTAGAATAACAAGATTTGTGTTAGCATGAATTTTCTGAAGGAAGTGAAGTATGAAATTCAAACGTATGTCATTACTTAGTGACTTCAGTCTTCAATAACATGCAAGGAAATCACAATTTGTAAGATGAGCATACCAAAAATATAAGGTAATAATCTCTACAGCTGAGAGGTAAAATAATGTCATGAGAAAGCCCACGGTAACTAATACTGCATTAAGAGACGCCACAAAAACTTTCAAATGCAAAGTCGCAAGACCTCATGTTATTGTAACAACAATAACAAGCACACGCTTCTTTTAGTACATCACACAGCTTCTGGTTTTGCACAACAGTAAACTGCATGCACAGTTATGTAATATGTTCTTGTCCAAACGTCACACAGCATACTTCTGTGGAATCACACATGTATCCAGCAGTAGCTGACAAAAAAGATAAGCCGATCTTTATTTCTAAGGTACATTTTAATACAACGCTATGCAAAAATCTTAACATCATCAATATAATAAAAAGGTAATCGTTAATACTTGTCACGCACGGGATATAAAACAGATTAATGAAACCTGATAAAATATCTTGATCAAGTAGCTTTTAGGCCATTTTGAATTGTTCACTGCAATCATTGTTTTATATAAATAGTGAAAATAATTGCACAAGGTCAGTGCTGCCAATACAGTATCATGTTTACCAAAAGCCAGACATATTTCAGCATTTCCACCAATTCCTCATAGGATGAGCAGAAGGATGTGTGTGTGTGTGTGTGTGTGTGTGTGTGTGTGTGTGTGTGTGTGTGTGTGTGATGGTGGAGGCAGGCTGGTGAATATTGTGTAAGGTATGCTAGACCTTGATTGTACAAGACTTGGCAGGAAGAGAAAAAAAATCATACCTATGATTTTTGTCTGGTGCTATGATTTGTCCTCAGATGTAGTCCTGCTCCTCCCAGATTTACAGATTTTCTTTGCTACACTTGATTTTAAGCAAAAGGCAGAGAAGTAATCAACTGCTTTAAGGGAGCATACATTATTAAATAATAAAAGTAAGAATATACAAAGGAGCCTTATGAATGGGATTTAGTATATGAAGATTATTTACGTTAAAAAATAAAAAATACTCCTCTTTCTGACCCCCTGCTAATGATTTTAGAAGACAGGGTTCTGATTTTTAATGCTCGTAGGTTGAGAGTCATGAATGAAAATATGAACCTATAAAGTTTTTAGGTTTGCAACCCATTTATCCCACCACCACCAGTTTTCAAGCCATTTCCAAAGTACCCCATATGTTCCCCAATACACACAAACATACTGTAACTGGTTTACTTGCAGCATTGGCTGGACACTCTTCCATTTCTTGAATGGTTTCCCATTCTACATGACTTTAAACAACAGTGGGCATTTCAGTATGAGCTCTATCAGTTAACCATAGTGTTCAAAGGCTCACATCCTTCTTTCCTGGTGGTCTAATGGTTTTCCTTTGGCAGCTTTTCTGCATTGTTATTGTGAATGTGATGAACCATCTATGTGCCACACGAGTAATCTTATTGACCCTGTGGGTCATATTTTCCACAAAAAAGATAAAGTAGTGACTTTACCATCTGAGAACTTTTCAAAATGGATATCTATCTTTTCTAGTGGTCACCCCAAGCATATTATTAGAAATATACTAGTAAATTATATTTAATAATGTCAATAATTGTGTCGTTAATATTGTTCAGATTGTTTTAAGATAAATAGAAGACAAAGACAAAGGGAAAGTTATCAACCAGGACCATATTATTATTAAAGTAGTGGGTGTAAATTTTGTGTTGTTTTAAAACAAAATTAAAAAAACAAAACAAGAAAAGTTCATGATAGACTGGATAGAACAAACTCATTCTTGATATACTGAATAAGAGGGGTATGTTTAGATGCAATAATTGATTGTTTTTGTCTTTTATCATCTGAAGGTCCACTTTTAATAGTTATCACTAGTGACAAGCTTTGAGTGTTGAGTGTGTGAGTGGTAGGACTGTAGATTATTTTATTATATTGCTTTGTCCCTTCTTCTCAGCTTTATAATCGGTGTAACAGGAGTTTGGGCACACGCAGTTAAAATAAAGAATTATTATATTAAGACCAAGAATCATAATAATGCTTTTTTATTCACATTCTTGTTTTTGTACTGTTTTCAAAAATTTATGTTTACTGTGTTAGAGACATATTGTGTAGCTTTTCTGCCCTTATTTCATTAATGGTGGAGAAGCATGTTTCCCGCCACCACATACGCTTCCTCATACAGAATGACAGCTCTCTACATTTCTTAATAATTCTCTGATCATGTGCAGTGAATGCTATGGCACCCAGTGAACATGTGCAGATTGATCGCATCTGGAAGTTCTCAAGTCTGTAGTTTTTAGCAGCTAATTCCATTTGAGAATGCAGGTTGCAAGCCCAGGCTAATCTGCATACTTACAAGACTCTTAAACCATTCACTGCAGCTTTAATAATGAACCTGTCTTGATGCGAATCAAACAGCATACAAGCAATATAGTACAGATTGTTTAACGGTGGTGTCACATGATTTGATCTCAGAGACTCAGAATTTTTTTCCAGTGTGTTCTGTGCCAGCTACAGTTCCCAATTCTTACATATGATAACATCAAGCTGTTGGACATGCTAAACCTTGTCATCACAATAAACAAAACATGTTGGAGACCAACCTATGAACCTATGAACTGGAGAATTCACACTAGGCTGGATTCTCATTTCCCTATTTAACAAAATGACGTCCTGTGGAATATTGCCTGATACGCTAAGTGACCACTTACCTTTTTTTGCAATAAGGCTCCATAACCAAACTCAAAATCATCACCACTATAATCTAATGAGGAACTTCCTCAAATTCCAATCCAAATATATTTGGAATATACTTAAAACCTTACCTCTTGATGATGCTGTTATTAAAGTTAACAAAACATTTCTAAATTTAGTCAACAAATATGCCCCAAGGAGAACAAAAACAATTAAATCCAAAACGCTCATGCATGTGAGAGATAAAGCATGGAAAATCTGTCTCAACAATAAGACATCAAGTAACCTACAGCACTTTAGATACCTAAGAAACCAAACCAAGAAATGCATAAAGTATGATAAGAAATCATGGTACACAAGTTCTACAACCTCCCCCCTTGGTAATCCTAAACTATCCTGGTCCTCAAAAAATAAAATTCTCAACCATGGAAAATTCATTCCACTAACCCCAACAGTTGAAGTTAAGGACATACCAATCTCATTCCAGTTCAGCCCACATCATAAACACAGTTGCCCCCCTAATTAAAAACACTGACAGACTAAACATCCAAATCCCGCCTCAAAGGAGCAACCTCCCTCAGATGTTCTCCTTCTCTCCAGTTTCTACTTCCACTATCAAAAAGTGCCCACAAAACCTTAAACCTACCACCTTAGCTTCTAATCAATTACCCTTAGAATATATAAAACTCACCACACATGCTCTAGCCTATCCAGTATCTATCTTAATAAACTGTTAATTTGATGAAAAATATGTTTCTAACCTCTGAAATAAATCATTCATAACTTTACACAAAGATGGATCTTCAACTGACCTCTCTAACTAAAGACTCATGACAATCCTATCGCTATGTCCAAATTATTAAATAGAGATGTGTGCACTCAAAAATATCTAAAAAAGTATTCTCCCTCATATAGCATGGTTTTAGGCCCAATCATAACACAACTACTGCTGTGCTGAAAGTCACTGATGTAGTCAATTGCAACAGCAATGAAGACAACCATGTTCCTTGATCTATCTAAAACCCTTGACTCCAATTGCCACCAAAGACACTTGCAAAACCTCTCATTCCCTTGCCTTACTGATTCCTCCCTTCACTGTCTTAAACTGGCAACAAAGAGTGAAATGGATGAGCGATTTCTCCTCATTTCTTCCTGTGATAGTTGGTGTCCTCCAGTTCTCTATTCTTGGGCCACTAGATTTCAACCTGTCCATAAATTATATCAACACAGCCATCAGTTCTGTGATTGTATTAGAATATGCAGATGACTCTACCCTCATCTGCAGTGCAAAGACTGCTCCTATCCTACAAGAACTTACTCAAACTTCTTCTCCACAGATTCATAATTAGACAACTCTCAACTACTTTTAAATCCCAAAAAGACCAAACTCATGCTATTTACCATAAAACTACAGCATGAGCTAACAGAGCTCCTCTCAAAAACATCATGTATGTATGTATTTATATATATATATATATATATATATATATATATATATATATATATATATATATATACACACACACACACACACACAATATATATGTATTATATATATTATATATAAAATAACGAGTGACCACTTTCACAAAGTTATGCTAGTTTCTTTTTTATTTTTATACTGTTTGTTTTGTTTTATTTTTACTAATTGCATCTCAAGGTCAGATTCTATGGAATTGCTTTTGCATTTGCGTATTTCATAATTGTCAATGTGCAGTTCACTGAATGTGTGTTCCCTGATGTTGAAAGATTGCAGCAGCTTTTGTCAACAGATACGTTTGTCATCAGATCCTTCACAAACTGTCAAATTATTTACATAATATGCACATATACACTCTGCTGAACTCCAAAACATAATACTTCAAGGAAAACATATATAGTCTGGTGAGAAGTTTTCAAACCAGGTACCACAGTGCAATGTTTGATGTCAGGATTTGTCAATGAGCATATTTCCTTCAGACACTGACTTTAACTTTGATTTATCGGTATCAGGGAATGTGCATTCACCTTCCTTAGCCATGTATCCTCTGTCCATGAAGCGTATTATCTTTTTCTCATGCTTTTTGTTTTAAAATATGGTATGTAGTCACAATAGTATGAATCAATGCAAAAAATGGGAAGGCAGCACAATTTGCTTGTTTGGCGTAATTATGATTAAGCTTAAAAACAGAAAAAAATTTGATCCCAGAATCCACCTGACCTTTCTTTCAGTCTCTTCTCACCTTGTCAGAACCCTTCAGTGTTTCCCAAGGTGATCATTATTTAGAGGAGGACTGACAGAGCTGACTCCTAAGAGATCAAGTCTACACTATTCTCCTCTGTTCAGCCAAATTAAGAAAATCAGTTTTTGAGTCTGAGCGACCCCCATTATCAGACATCAAAAGCATAGGTTTATAATGCATTTCAGCATATAAGTACATCCCACTAACATCCACAAGTCAGTAGTAACTCAGAGATTTATTTATTTATTTACTGGGGTATTGCACTGATCAATATTGACCAATTTCTGGCTCAGCCCCGATGAAATACAAAACATTTCTCAAACAAAAATACAGAAATGTAAGCAATAGCAGAGCCGATCAGACTAATTACATAGAAAAAAAAACTGTGTATATATATTCTTGTGAACAAGCACAGGGCAAAGTACAATCAAGCAGAGTATATACATTAGTTTGTTAAGTGGGCCAGTCTTCAGGGAATCTTGAGAAAGATTGCATGTTACAGTGATCCTCAGTGAAGAAATCTTATAGACAGCAAAAAATAAAGGTGACAAAATTATTCCCTGGAGTGCCTCACAAGTCAAAGAGGTAGGAGTAACGGTGCACATACCAGTTTCTGTCTGTTATATATAAAGTAAAAAAATGCAATATTGTCATCCCCCTAAGATCACTGATGGATGTAATATGACCAAAACAGATGCTGTTTCTTAACAGTACAAGCCAGAAACCATACAGGTGGGCAGGTATAATGAATGGAATCTTAGGCCTCTCACTGCGTACCCTGTTGCAGAGGAATGTACAGATTCTTCTCTGATGTTAACAAACTTATATGCATACAAAACAAAGCAATCTATTCATGGTTTTAAGAAAAAAAAAACATGATCTTATAGACTTAGGACAGGGTGGATTACCAACTATTCCACAGTCCTGAAGAGCTCTGCTGGTATGGTCTCTGCAGATGCAAATTATCTGGAATAATTAAAGGTGTGGAATTATTGTAGAAGGTGTTTTTGAAGTGATCACACTTTTGTTTTCATTTAGAGACATAGAGTTTTATTATCTGACCATTTCTGATACTTCACTAGCTGAGCATGACCCCTTGATGTATCAGCTCTTTTTACTACAGATTGTTCTGCCGTGGCTGGCAGAACACCACTCTTTGGTGCATGCAGTTTGTGAGGAAGCAGGCATTACGTGGCCAGAACAGTTTTTTTCTTCTGTAATCAAATTTCCCTCCTTTCTTTCCTCTGTGCAGTGATGTATACAGCTCCAGCCCCCCCCCCCCCAACCATGACACTGCACAAACCATTTTTTTTCAAACTATTCACAATGTAAAGATACACTTGTGCTGCCATCTAGTGGAAGTGAGCAGCAGATCTGGAGATTTGGCAAAGCCAGTCCACCCCACATTCAAGCATGAGCAATTTTCGTCTTTTCCTTCAAGTAACTGCATACAGCGCCCAGGCAGAAGGATCCTGTCAAAACAAAGAAATGTGTGTCCAAAAGTAGTAACAGACACATCTTTTCAATGCATAATGGAACATGCATAAACTTCCTCTCAAATATTTTCATTTGTTATTGCACATTGGTTTAGAAATGCACAGTGGTACATAATTAATTTATAATGAAATCAAACCAGAAAGCCAATCTGCATGATGTTTGTGATTCTTTTTATAGGTTCAAAGGTGAATACTACACTAGCTGACCTTGCAGGCCATTTTAAGCTAGACATTTACCACAGCTGGTATTCAAAATTACCATGTCCTTTTTCCAGATCTGTATTTATATACTATCAAAAATATAGTGATTTTTCCTGGGGTCATGCCATAGAGAATTTATAGGGGACACTACCGTGGAATTGTGACAGCTTTTGGTGCTGCACCTGTCCATTTAGTGTTATAGGGGCAGCCTTGGTTTCATTTCCTGATCCATAGATCAGTTGTGCTTGAATAGAGGCAGGGATGAGTTTTGTTTTATATGAAGGAGAAGCCTGTTCCAGAGAAGTGGTATCCTCTGAGAAATGTACCTGTCCATCCATACTGCTCTGTTTATGTTGCAGAAAAGGTTCAGGTCCCTGGATCAAGTATTTCTTAAAAGTATTTGATTTGCAAATATACAGTAGGTCTATGAGTACTGGGTCAGAAGATGCCTTATATGTTAGGCACGGGCCCCCTTTCTGCAGTCTGTAAGAGACTGAGTATAGTGACAGGGTTTTGAGGTGGTCCATGAAGGAGAAGTGTTCTCAGCTCTGTATCTATATGAGCATTCCAAGTTGTTGCAAGTGCTTTGCCAGATACATGCCAAGGGGGGCATTATACTCAGTGATTGATCTGATGAGGGTTTAGTAAAGGGGGCATGATATCTTAGATCTAGATCTAGAAGCAATCTCTCTGCTTATAAGCTGCACAGTAGAGAACATTTCCTCACCACAATAGACTCATGTTGGTCAAATGGTAGGTCACTGTCCACATATGTTCCTAAGGCTCAAACTACTAGGTCAGCTCTTAGAGGTGTATTATCAATGTGGATGTTTCCTGGAGTGGTCAATTCCCTAAAAGATACAGTAATGCACTTTTTGGCATTTAGTTTTATTCTGTGACTCTGGCACCAGTTATTTGTTTGGGACAGGCCTTCCTGGAAGATGGCTGAAGCATTTAGGGATTCAGTAACTGCTCCTAACTTGCAATTGTCAGCAAACATGGTCAACCAAAGATCCTTGGTGTTTGCCTTTACTTCTGAGACGTAGATGCCAAACATGAGAAATACCAGCACAGAGTGTTGTGGGGGTCCACTAGCGACTGGTCATTTTGTGGAGGCAGTATCCCCTACTTTGATTTCCTGTGTCCTATCTGTGAACCAATTGGCAACACCATTGGGTGACATATGTGTTTATTTCTAGTTTGGTGAAGCTCTCAACTATGCCTGAGTGAAGTACTGTGTCAAAAGCTTTGTCCAGATCTAGATATGCACTGTGTACAGTCTTACCTTCATCCATTTGTTTAGTGACATTTTTGAAGTCCATCTGGTTGAGCAAGAATGACCTGGCTTTGACTAAACCAAACTGGTAATTGATTAAATCTATGATAAGTCTTTCTGAGGCTGGTCAGACTTATGGGGCAGTAATTACCTGGGCCAGTGGACACATTTCTGTTTTGTTTTGATTTTTGCATTCTTCCATCTTCTCTTTATTTGATGTGCTTACTCCTGAGGTTGTACAAACATCTACTTGTGGAAGTCAAATGTTTCAGAATGCAGATAAGCCTCACTTAATCAAACTATAATAACAGTGCTATATGTGGTCACATCTGTTGAACTCTGGCTTTATCAGAAAGTCTGTTACTAAGTGGAGGATTGTGGGCAAGAACCTATAAACTGTAAGCTCTAAGTAAGCAATCTGAGTAATATGCATTATGGGAAGGCAGTAAGGGCCCTAGAGGAGTGTGCATCAGTTTATTTTTTGCTCCTTGTTACCCTCAGGAACATACCAGTTTTGCTTTCCCCTTAACCCTTATTTGTTCACCTCTCATCACCAGCATCAGAGGACAGCAGGGAATGAGAGGCGACTGATCTTTTCTAGAGCATATGCACTTTTAGTCACGCTCATGTTCTTAATTCCCCATGTGGAGGAGTGCAGTTACAGGCTTTCATCCTAGATGGCACTCCTGTAGCAGCATGTGACCAACTCCATCCTCCCAGAATGGGACATCCAGCATTGGTAATTCACATCCACTCCCTCCTCATCCAGGTCCTGAGTGCCCAAGACACTAATCAAATCCAGGCTATCTAGGATGTATTATTGTCTCTCTTCTGCTATGTGACAGAACCATCTATGAATATGAATTCTTTTGCCTGGAGGCAAGCAAATAAAAACATATTCTTTTATCCTCCTTCCCCATCTCACCTTTACCCAGTTAGCATAATCAAACCACAGGAGTGAGATCTTTACATCCCTGGGCTAGATGAGAACCCTAAGACCCATTTGTTCCTGCCCAAGAAGTCATGTTGGGTAGTCTGCTCCCACAGCAGTGACAGTCCATTGGTAGGGAGAAGGCCTTTTAGAACCTATAGAGTAGCCAAACCATCCTTCCCCATAGGCTGTTCACAGACTCGCCATAGCTGCGTGGTTGGGAGATGAGGCATGCCCAATGCGGTGCAAAATAGCCTAAACACAATAGATCAGTAATGCACCCATCCACCAATAGGTGTTACCAATGCATTGGGCTTAGCAGCCTCCCTCCACAAGGATGAGTGAGATGGCATTGGTTGCTCAAGCCTATCTACCCCCAGTCAATCCCTCAAATATCAGTGCCACTACCTGAACATGGGTCATTTGGGACTGGATGACAGTCAGGGTTTCATCCCTCTCCACCATAAGTCAGGCCCATGAACCTAAAGATTTTGGTCTGTATGATTTGCACAGACATGAGAAGGGACGAGGAGGGAGGGGTGTGATGAAAAGTGAGAGATTTCACTTTGTTTGTACTATGAAAACACATTTATGTAACACTTCCTTGGCACATGGGACTGGGACTCTTAATTTATAACATGCATAACTTTGCTTATTTCATTAGAGAAAATGTGATGTGACTGTGTTTAAGGACAACGAAAGTATTAGAATTCCAGACATTTGATAAGTAATTGTTCAATAACTACATTTTCTGGACTAAGAATACATTAGTTATCAAAAATCATTTTTCAGTTTTTGAATAACACCAAAGACGTATGTATGTTTATATCTATTTATTTATTTATTTATTGAATTTGTTAACCGAGGTAGAGCTGTGATCAATTATAATTTCAGTTTCAGCCCCGGGTCAGTAATATGACCACTCATACAGAGTGGTCATAAGATAAACACATGAAGTGACAGTGGATAAAATGCAACGAATGTGTAATGCTAAAAATATGAAAATCCATAAATTAGTCAAATGAGAAGATATAATTACACTGGCTACCAATAATATATATAAACTTGGTATATAGAAGTCTGAGGTAGGAAGGTAGGAGCAGTGAAGCAGTGGACACTAGTAGGGCAATTAGGGTAAAGAAGAGACGTTAGTTGATTTAAGTTATATGGTTTGTTGGGCTGCAGCAACATTCAGCTTGATTAAGTAGATGAATTTTAACAGTCCACAGAACTCGGGGTAAGATTAAGTGTTAGTGAAATTCTAACAACAGGCTATAACATCATAAGAGCAGATAGAATCAACAAATGTGGATGTGGTGTTGCAGTTATGTTTAAAAATACCCTCAAAATAGCACAGCTAAACTGCAATCCTCCCAGTCTTCACAACTTTGAAATATTAATTTCCCAGCTGGAAATCAACCCCAACAAAGCAATAATAATAATAATAATCACCACCTACCTCCCTCTCAGAAACAATCCTCTCACTATAGAACACCTACTTTCCTGGGCTAATACTAAATTCAGCCAAAAAACTATTGTTCTTGGGGACTTCAGCTTAGACTGGCACTCCTTCACTACTAATAACTCATCCAACTTTATTAATCACTTCAACTTCACCCAAACAATAAACTGCCCGACTTGTATCAACAAACGCTCTAACAAGCAGTCAACATTAGACTGGATCCTAACTAACAAACCTAGCCTAGGCTTCTTAGCCGGGTGCCTACCTGACTCCCTCAGTGACCACTGTCCAAACTTTCTTTACAAGAAACATGTGCACACCCAAAGCAACATCCTCTACAAATACATCACTTCCAAGAAAAATGTCTCCCCCACTACTTTCAACTTTCTACTCCAACAATGTAGCTGGTCCCCTCTTAAACACCTTCAACTAGATGATGCAGTTCAGTACTTCAATGACACCTTCCTTACAATTCTTAAAAATCTATCCCCTACCAGAAAAATTCGTACTAGGACCAAGCCCCTCCCGTGAGTATCCAAAGACACCAAACTACTAATGAGACGAGGAGACAAAGCTTGGTCAGATTATCATACATCCAAAGACAAAGATGACCTCCTTAACTATCAACAACTAAGAAACTTAACAAAAAAAAATAAAAAGAGGCAAACAAGTATACTTACTATCATGTCAGCAAAAAAACCCACAACAACCCACAAAAATTCTGGCTTTCCATCAACCAACTCCTAAACCCAGGACATACCTCTACATCCCCTCCTGCTACCTCTAATGACTAAGTCCCTATCTCTACTCAATTTAACACCCATTTCATCAACACCATCACCTCCCTTCTAGACAACCAACCAACCTAGCTACTTGCTGTCCCCACCCCAGCCATAGACGATCATGGCCCCTTCTCCTTCTAACCCACACAAAGTAAGTACATAAAAACTCTCTTGTCCAAACTCAAACAATGCTGCACAGCTGCAAACCAACTCCCTAATGAATTTCTAAAACTTGCAGCCCCTTTAATTGCATACCCCATTTCTATCCTGATCAGCCATTCTATCAAAGAACACTATGTCCCACTTGTATGGAAAATATTTCATATAATACCTCTCCACAAAGGTGGCCCCTCCAAAGAACTAACCAACTATCCTCCAATAATCATACTTTCCCCCTCAGACAAATACTAGAAAAATGTATCCACAACCAGCTCCTGTCCTACTTCCTTAACAATAACCTCCTTTCCAACTCTCAGCATGGGTTCAGACCAAAGCGCAGTACCAGTACTTCCCTCCTAACCTTCACTAACACCATCCACCATCTCATGAATGAAGGCCAGCATGTCTCTTCCATATTTCTCGACATGTCTAAAGCCTTTGACATCATATCCCACCAGCTCCTACTAAATAAACTATCTTCCTATGGCTTTAGTTTACCCTCACTAACATGGTTCCACAGCTATGTTTCCAACAGTCAACAAACTACAAAGTGGGAAAACTCTCTTCCCCCCTACTCCCCATCTCTGTGGGTGTACCCCAAGGTTCTATTCTTAGTCAACTTCTCTTCATCATATTCACAAACAACCTCAGTACAGCAACCAAACATGCCTCCATAGTACAGTACGAGATGATGCTACCCTTATCTGCTCTGCCCCCTCACCCCAAGAACTCCATAAAAATGCAATCTTCCTTTCAGGACATTGAAACCTACCTTTCCCAATACCAACTAATTTTAAATCCCAACAAAACCAAAATCATAACTTTTAGTACCAAAAACCCAAGACTTCCTGGCTCCCACTATCAGTAATCTCTGCAAATGGTACCAAAATTACCCCCACTAACCACACAAAACTTTTAGGTGTCACCATAGATGAGAAACTCAAATTTGACATACATATTGCCCAAACTATCAAAAAAGTACACATCAAACTAGGTACCCTATACAGGGCCAAACCATTCCTAACATCAAATTCCAGACTAGCCATTGCTGGCACACACCTTCTATCTACCCTTCTCTATGGCTGTCTCATATTTACTAACCCTTGAAAATCTGACCTCAGCAATCTAGAATCTTGTTACCATAAAACTGCCAAATTTGCCACTAATCACCGACACAAATCCCACCGCTGCTCATCTCTTTTCATATTAAACTGGTTAGAGCTCCCCAACTTCCTGTCTCTTAATCAACTATCCTTAACTCACAAAATAATCTACCATCCAAACAACTTCTCTGCCATCTCCTCTTTACTTTAGCCTAATACTAATAGCCGATCCCTCAGATCTTCCAATAAACTCTTGCTAAAAGTATCCAACTCTCACAACCAACAGGGTGACTCCCTCTATTCACACAGAATTGCCAAACTCTGGATAGACACTATTACAAAAAATCCAGTACATAACCAGTTCAAATCACTCCTAAAGGAACACCTCACCAGTCACAGGCTGTACTCCTGCCTCTCCCCAGGTTAATATACTTCCCCACCTTTAGTTACATATCTCACCAGATCGTCTAACATCCCTCTTGTAAACTTTAACTTATACTCTTTCTACTGTTTGCTCTTGTTCAGTTCTACTGATTGTATTATATTTACTGCAACTTGTTTGTTTTGTGCTACTGTGGAGTTTTCCCTCCTGGCTATGCACTAGTAAAATGGTAAACTGAACCTTGCTTTGTACTGTTTCTAGATGCTGTAAATAATTCTACTGTACTAATGTCTACTGTTACTATATTTGTTTATTGTCTTATATTACTGTGGAGCTTTTCTACTCGGGTCTCCTCTGAACACGGGCCTCTGGTCCAGTCGGACATACCCGGTCAACAAATGTAATAAATAAATAAAAAATAAATAAATAAGTTCAGATGAGAAGGACTCCCAAAGTTTGGGATGAAGAACTGCAAATGCATTGTCAGAGACATGGAGTTTGGTAAGTGGATTTATGTTAAATAATCAGTAGGATTCGGGTTTCTAAGGTTGTAACTGGGGGCTTGTTTCACTAGTTTAGAGATCAAAGGAGGGAGAGTCTGTTCATGTTGGATCTTATAGAGTTTTAAGCCTAGTAGTAGGTCTCTATTTTATATGCTCATAGATTAGTACTAAATTAACTGCCCGTGTGGGCCATTTTAAGCCTAGTTAATTACTTCATGTGAGAATCAAACCCTGTTCCTTGTGTCTGTAAGGTAAACAACCATTATGCCAACCTCCAACCCTTGCTTAACTTGCAGCCAGTTTGCTTTATCTAGACTTACATTGTGGTGTCCACTTCTTAGAGAGTGAGTGATGAGTCTACACATTTTGTTTTCTCCTGTTTTTGGAGGGTGTGGCAGATGCTGTTGAGACAAGAGGGAGGCAGAATTCGAGTTGAGGAATAACCTGAATCCTACTCCAGAATCTTGACATTCTGCAAAAATTTGAACAGCTGAGTGGTATGAGTCAGCTGTATCTTGCATTCTACAGCATTTCTGTGCTGTTCAGTTTCCTAATTGTTGGATGTGAACAAAAAGCACTACTTTCATAAAGAATTTGACTCTCCACTCCTTATATCATATTATCCATAACATGTTAATATTTTTGGCCCATGAAAATCTCATAGCAAGGTGTTTGTATCAATTTACTCTTTCCGTCCCGCTCAAGTCATATACCTGTTGAGTCTCTGGGAGTCTCTTATATTTATTTTTTGTATGTCTGAATTAAATGATACTCTCTGAATAGTGTAATACTTTTAATATCAGTGTGCATATTACTGCAATAAAGTACACTTAAATCAAAACCAGGACCACAGTCCTATGTAGGCAGCTATACCCAGCTACAAGATATTTAAATAAAAGAGTAAGTCCGTTTACAAGTGACCTTGTGAAAATAACAACTTCCTCTGATCCTTGTTTTAAAAATAGTGTTAAGCTGAGAATAATGTTTAGCTGGGATGAAAGAAAGTTCCAGATTTATGATTGCCGCTGTCCTCAGAAAGTTCTAGAAAAGGAGTAAAGTGTGCAAAAAGGTATATCAAGTTCCACAAAACTTGCCAAACCGGGTCCAAGTGATGTCAAACAAAGTTATGATGCAGACAAGCCTTTTAATCACAGACAGTACACAAATTTCATTACATTATTCAACAATGAGGTGGAAAGTAATTCGGCTCTCTGGATCAACGAAAGTCATCCAGTTTCATCAGTGCTGTAAATAAGTAACTATAGTTACACATCTGTATACTTTGTTTTGGGTTGTCTGCTGTCTTTTTTGTTGCGTATTTATGGTTAAGGAAATTATAGGTTTTGTGTACTCCAGTGTGGTGAGAATGATACCTTTTGTTGTTGCTCCAGTTTCCTTGCGTAAAGTATTAAAGATTATGTAACAATTTACTTGTATGATATGAGTCTTGGCTATCACCATATTGCTTTGGCAGTCAGCACAGAAAACTATAAGCTTTAACATGTTAATAAGCTGCTTCCTGTGTCAAGGGCACTGGGTTTGACTCTTTCCAGCTTCATTTGCCTACTGTGTGACCTTGAGAAGATCACTTAACTAGACATGCTTTGGGTCAATTGGGAATTTGGGCTAGACTCCTTAATGGAGTCTAGTAACTAGCTATGTAACATGTAGGTAGGTATGTGCATGCCTGGTAGCTATGATTTCTATGATACATCATTGATGCATTGAGCCATACTTCAATGTCCATGTAGGTCCACATTAGTTATAATACCATACTGTCAAGAGCAGTGACGTTCCATTTGTCACATGTGCTGCATAACCTTTTGTGCATCCAAAATGACACTGTTTTTGTTTTCTATAGATTAACCTTTAGACGATTTAGGATTAACGTGCTTTGTTTTCTGCTTGAGAGACAAATGATCCCATGGTCTGTGTACAGAATTTTATTAACTTTGCTTGGGTTCATGGTCAGAAATAATGTAATGAGGAACTAGCTTAAAACTGATCTCTGGAGATCACCTCTTGTGACCCTCAGCAGACACAGGGAATTTCTGGGTCTTTGTCTTTTCTGATAAGACTCCAAACTTGCTTAAACTACAAGCATTGCTGATGATTCCCTGCTAGTTATTTTTATCACCCACCCTCCTTTTCCTTTGTCTGCTTTTTAAACCTGGTGATTTTAAGTACCTACCCTTACTGTAAATTCAGCTTTATAAGCTCCCCCTTTCTACACTGTGGTTGATATCTTGAATTATTTTTTCCTTTCCTTGTGCTTATTTTGAAAAAAAGTGCATTTTGCCTCTCGTTGTCTGTTCTACTGATTTACTTGCTCTGAATTCATTGTCTAGCTAGCTGTTGTATAAAGAAGTGTACTTTTACACTCTAGCAAGCACTTTTCTGTGTTTTTACATCAAGAGATCAGTGAATTTTCCATCTAGTGCACTGGGTGGGTGGTAGCCTGGTATGTTTAGATTGGGAAACACTTGAGTTTTCTGCACGTAGTTTTATTGGCCGTAGGGCGTATTAATCAGCTTATCTTGTTTTTAGTGCCTTTATAAATTCTGTACAATTGAGTGGCTTGGCTTATTTCTGCAAAGCAAAGTACTTTTATTAAATAATCACACTTTTATAACCTGCTTAAAGTACAGTGCTGTATCTATATCTTTAAGCCTGTTCGTGGTAGGATTTTGTATCTTTAAGTTTGTTTGTGGTAGCATTTCACTCCGGACACTCTTTTACTGTGGTTTTACATTAGGAGGACTAGGATTATTCATCTAGTCACAATAGGTGTTTATCTGGTCTATCTCAGCTGAGAAGCACACAAAAGGGCTCTAAGTGTAGTTGTTGTATTAGTCAGAGGGCTCAATTAGTTTTCTGTATTTCCAGTGCTGGTATAAATTTGACATATTTGCATGGAGCTGTTCGCTGTGCCAGTGCCCTGTACAGATGTAAACATCGGGAAACTTTGTTTATTTTTATTATACTGTGAAAGTTTACTGTGCTACTTAACTTATTATAGCACCCAGGACTATTGCTGCTCAGACAGCACCTGATTTGGTGCTGCGCAGCATCATTGGTTAGGTTAGCTGCAGATTACAGTATGTAAACACACTGCCCTCATTTGCTTACAAACACCTTCCATTCCTATTCCTTTCAAGTACACATTAGGACCTGCGACCATGGGTGGGCACTTTCCTGCTATCTCTGCATCCATCTTGGTGGACATTGGTAATTTAGTATCCTGAGGCAATGTAACAATTGCTTTATGTACACTGACAACCATTTAATTCTCGAACAAACAAATACAGTATGTGAGCAATGTAGTTACACATTGACATTGGAGGCTAGGCTCTCATATATAAACACAAAAGGCAACAAACAGGTTGTCAGCGACTCACACACATCACTCACCCAACCCACAAAGGACCACACACTCATAGACCCATATATATGGAGGTGCTCACATGTAATTTACCCAGACCTCAAAGGCCTCTTCAGAAACTCCGCATGTACACAAACAAGGCAACTCCCATCACAACATACACAGCCACATCTTGTTGTGCCTCATCTACCAAGCCCATAAGGCAAAACACCCCATGACCAAATATTCTGGTCATAGGAGACTCCCTTGTGAGACACACTGATGTCTCTCTTACCAGGATGAATAAGGAGAAGGTTACAGTTAGTTGCCTGTCAGGGGCCAGGATTCACTAGATCACACAAGGCATCAGGTCACTTACCACTAAGTACCAGTATGACTCAGTCATAGTCCATGTGGGTGTGAATGACCTGAGATGTACCTCCTTGGACTATATGAAGAGAGACATGACTGAGTTCTCAGAATGCATGTCACAGGCAGGTATGAGCCTAGCACTGAGCAGCAATATAACGTCTTTAAGGGTGATGCCACAATACCAGCAGAAAATGAAGGACTTTAACAATTGGCTTAGCTACTAGTGTTATGCCAAAGGGGTCCAATACTTGTCAGCCTGGGAGGACATAGTTGATAGGCCATGGTGCTTTGCCAGGGATGGTCTTCACCTATCACCTGTAGGCTTTCAGATATTGGTCAAAACACTATCCACCCCTATAGTGCCTTTTTTTAGGCATTGCCAAATGGAAAAACTTCCAACATGACAAAAGCTACTCAGGATAAGCTAAAGGTGTTACTGCTCAATGCTAGGGTCCTCAGCAAGAAACCGCACTTGCTGGAAGCTCTGCTCACCCAGGAGAATGCTGATTTATGTTCAGTTATTGAAACATGGTTCAAAGCCATGTAAAGCAGTCCAGCAGTGCATGGCTATAATGCCTTTCATACAGTCAGACCACTCATTGAACAATAAAGAGCTAAAGGTGGAGGAATGTCTATCTACGTAAAGGATAAGCACACCTTAAGGCTGGTCAAGCAATATGACATGCTTGAGCTACTTCATGTCCAGCTAACAATGGGAACAATCCATTGCCATATTCTTGCTCGCTACAGGTCTCTCACCATGAACCAGGAAACCCATACATCATACCTGAAGTTACTAGACTCACTCACCATCCAGCCCAGTAACATAGTCATGGGTGATTTTAACTACCCCTCCATTAATTGGGAGGAGTGCACAACCACTAACATGCCGGCCCAAAGATTTCTTGACCTTGTAAATTCAAAGGTCCTGGAGCAGCTGGTCTGCATTCCCACTAGGGAACAAATATCCTAGATTTGGTACTCAGAAATATGGGAGAGTGCTGCACCCTCCAGTGTGATGTCCTCACTGGTAAGATCAGAAAACAAAGTGATCTCCCTTGAAATAAAGGTAAAACTAATCCCCCCACCTAACCCCGTAAATTTTCAGAACATATCTAAGGTAAATTACCCCCTATTAAGGGATGGCGTAGCTAGTTTCCAAGCTTTCCCAAATCCAGAAACCACAAAAACCTATGCAGAGGCATACACAAAAGCCCTGTATGACCGTATGAACAACTGCATAAAAATGACAGTACCAGACTGAAATAAACCCAGATCAAACCGCAAAAACAAGCCCTGGTATTAATAGGCTGTACAACAAATGAAAGAAAAATCTGTTGGGAAGTAAGAGGGAATGTGCACGAGAGAAATAAGTCCCTCATTAGTCTAAACAAGCAAATCAAGGTACTAGTCAAGTCTCTGAAAGCAGGCCTTGAGGTAAAAATAACCTCAAAAACAAAGGATAACCATAAGGCATTTTTCAGTTATGTCTGCAATCTTAAGAGCAACATTCAATAATGTGCAGAATTTGTTGTAGATGCCATCACCTGTACTCAGCCAGAAGACATAACAAATATGCTGGCCGACGAATTCTTCTCAGATTTCACCTCACCATCATCCGAAGTTCTCCCAAAAAAATACCTTCTAGCACTCCACCACCAATTATCACCAAAGAACAGGTTGCCACTGTGCTCTCTAAATCTAAAAACACGGCTTCAATGGGGCCTGAAAATTTACCAGGTTGCACCTTAAACAGCCTATATCAGGACTTATAAGGCCCATTAGGATCTCTATTTAGAACCAAAAAGCTAGACTGGAGGATGCAGAAGAACAGAACGAAATCCACACGATGTTAGCGTAATAAAAACTTTTAATCCATACTTTCATAAGCAAACTTCTTCAGAATACAATGTACATTCTCTACATCACATTTAAAAACAGCTTTGAAATGCCTCTGCACCAATAAACACAACTTTCCACTTAAACAATTACAGAATTAATCAATAAAATTTTAAAGCTCAGGAAGTTATTTCCTTATATAGGCTCTATGGTCTTTCAAAAAACATTTAATGTTAACAGCATCATTTATAATTAACAAGTCCACCATCAGAAAAAAACACAGTAGTCTTTATTGCAACCAGCAGAGCTTTCGGTCAAACAACCTTCTTCAATGCTAAAATCACATCATCACTTGTGTGGTGGGATCAAAAGCTGTAACTAAAGTGTGTTCCCTGATACTATTTAAAAAGGAAGGCATGGCTATGTTAGAAATTATACCTTGAAAAAGCCTGGTAGTGACCGGGTGAAAGCGCTTGGATTATATGTGTGTATATCCTGTTTGGTTTTCATTAAATGCTTGTGTATTATCACCAAAATTTTCTGGCTCCAGGTCCTGTTGCCATTGGATTTATCTCTTGTTACTGGATGATTTTATTTCTTTTGGTGTATTTGGCATTTTTCCATCCATGGTGGAAGGAATGGAGCAACTTAGTCCTATTGGTACACCCTCTATATTTAAGGGCAATGCAGATGATGCACCTGTAACCAGAGCGGAATTTAATCAAATTATGGTGCTTTTAACTCAACTTTCCAACTCCATTCAGGAATGTAGTAATGACACTAATTCTGGACTGCCATGTAACCAAATGCACTTCCCAGAAGTATGCAAGAAGCACGTCACTCCTTCAACAACTATGGTGAGCAGTAATTCCAATGGTGAACCCGCGAACAATCCAGAGGGAAGTAATGGCGTAATGGTCGGGCCACCAACGAAATTAACAGCGTCCCAAAGAGGCAGAATGGATAATACGCAGAAGGATTTTAACTTTGATGTTTGGGCTTGTCAGCAGTTTCACTTCCAACAAGGTACTGTTAATATTAACTCTAACGAAGGTATTGAGGATAGCTTCAATACTTTCAGGGACAAACTATATTCATTAAAAAGTAATCAACTTGAAATAGATTACCTTAGCGAATGTGTGCAAGTCAAGCATGTTCCGAAAGGTTTGCGCTTTTACAAATTCCCAAACAACGCTCAACCTGGGACTGTTTTTTATAAGAAGCTTTGCGAGATTTTTGATAAAGCTGCACTGGAAATGTTAAATTTAATGATTAATGAATACGAAAACAAAGCAGAAGTGTTGTGAAATAAATTAAATGTTCTTAATGAGAATGTAACGAAAGATATGAATTTTATTAGTGTTAAGAAAAATTATGAGAATGTATTCTTTGAAGTTGATCAATTTTGTCATAAGATTTTAAGTCGCAAAATAAGAAAACTTGTAAGAGACCTTATGGAATATAGGGATGGAATTTCTTATCCAATCCCTGGTGGGGGGGGGGCATGGGTCTAATAATAGTGTTACACCCCCTAGTAGAACAGAAGGAACAAATGAAAACAACAGCCACTTGAGTAATGTGACTGAGCCAATTAGGAGAAGTGAAAGGATAGCAGAGAGAGGGAGAAAGCATTCTGTGCAGGATTTTCAGCATCCCCCCAACAGAGGGGGGAGGGCACCGAGATATCAACAGCAGAACTGGACCAATTTTCACAGATGATTTCAGGGGATTGTTCCATTAATACACTAGAATCAGAATTATGTTGTAATAAGCAAATTACCCTTAGAAAAGGGAATTTTACTATTTTTAACTTTACAGAATTAACACCCACTCAAGGATATTTTGAGCTCTTTTCTAAAGGATTTCATTTTGTTCCTATTCGTCCACTGAATATAACTAACACGTTAATTGACCTCAAATGTTTGTTAGGCAATTGAATCTCACAATCTTTTTTAAAGGACAAACTAAACCTGACAGACTATTAACAAGATCAAGCACTTTTAACCCACCCACTCACCCCACTTTGGATGTGTTTGAGGAACTAGTAGAAAAAGAGATTAGGGAGATAAATAATGGTAGAATCAAAACTTATCCAAATAATTTAAACAAAGGAGAAATGAAACTAGTGGAGCTTTTAAAAAATGAACACTGTAGAGTAATGAAACCAGATAAGGGAGGAGGGGTGGTTTTGATGTATGAAGTGGGCTATGATTCTTATTTGTATAATATGTTGCAAGATCCAGAACAATATGAACTAGTTTCTAAAAATGAGGTTAATATTGCGCATTCTAAAATTAGTTTTCTTGTATTTGATCATTTACTTCAAGGAGTTATTAATGGGCAGATTTATAACTTTCTTCATGTGGATAAGCCTAAGGTGCCGATGATTTTCAGTATCCCGAAAACCCATAAAGGACTAGTCCCACTTAAGTTTAGACCCATTGTGTCAGGTTCAGGGAGTATTACGGAGCTGTTAGCCAAATTAATAGATGCAAAGGTGACAGGATTTTTAACAACGGTTGTGCACATTTGTAAAGATTCTTAGGACTTTCTGAAGGGTATTAATCAGGCTTGGTTCAATCCACATCTCTTGATGGTCACTATTGATGTAGTTGAGCTTTTTCCCAGTATTCCACATGGTACGGGCCTAGATTGGTTTAGGGAACTTTTAGTTTCAGAATCAGTGTTAGATAATAGGACAATTAACTTAATAGTTGAGTTTATGGAAATAGTGTTGGATAATAACTTTATTTTCTTTAATGGTGAATTTTATCAGCAAATGAAAGGTGTCACAATGGGGACTCCATGTGCTACCATTTATGCAAACATGGTATTATATTACTGGGAACAAAAATATGTGTTTGTTGGTCCATGGAATGGTCATATAATACATTATAGTAGATACCTGGATGATATTTGTTTGTTATGGAACAGCACAGAACAAGATTTTAAAAGGTTCATAGATTATATTAATGCTAGTACAGATTTTTTAAGCTTTACTTATAAGGTGGATCAGGATGAATTGAATTATTTGGATATTACTTTAAGTAAGGATTATATTAATGCGAAATTTCAATCAAGGATTTTTAGTAAAGTTACGTTTTCTAACTCTTTTTTGCATTTTATTAGTGGGCATCCTTTTTATCAAAAAAGAGTGTTACTAAAGGACAGCTTATTAGAGTTTCCAGAATGTCCAGTTCTCCTGAAAGTTTTGTAAATGAGATTCATATTCTTAAGGAATTGTTCTTGGAAAACGGTTATTCTTCACACTTGTTTGATGCTTTGAGTCAGGAAGTAATGAACAACAGAGAAACCAAATACCCACCTTTGCTAGGGTCAGTACATAATATTAAACAAATTGAACAGATAGAAAGCACTGAATCAGCAAATAATTTTATTCATATTTTTTCAACCAATTCCCATGTGGTAGAAAATATTATTTTTAAATATTGGCCTATACTTGCTACACATGAGGATCTAAAGCAGATGGTCACCGAAGGTCCCTGTTTTATAAGAAAAAGAGGCACTAATTTAAAAGAGCTGTTTGGAAGAAAACAAAATCTGAAATTACACACAACTAAAACGAAGTTAGGCACATATCAAATGTGGCAGCTGTAAACAGTGTAGTGCTATGATGAATCAAGATACAATTTATCTGCCCGCTAGAAAATTCTTATTTAGATGCACTGATTATTTTAATTGTGGCACCAAAGGGGTGGTTTATTTGGGTATCTGCACACACTGTTTCAGCTTTTATGTAGGGAAAAACTGAGAGGCCTCTAAGAAGATGGATTTATGAGCACCTGTATGATGTCTCTAGATGTAAAGAAAGTAATGCTTTTTACAAACATTTTCAAAAATGTAATAACATGAATCTGAGATTTATGGTTTTGGAGCAAGTTGTACCGGATTTAAGGGGTGGCAACTGGGAGGCCCGGTTGGAATATCGAGAGCTCTATTGGCAACTGAAGTTAGATTCAACTAGACCTCCAGGGTTGAATGAAAGTGTTAAGATTGGGAGTGTCCTGAAGTTAAGAAAGGCTAAACTTTAAAGGAAGAATTGATACTGTTTTAGAAATAGAAATATAATATACTTATATTTTAAGTTTTTATGGTTAGTTTAAGCAGTTTAAGAACATTATTATAGATTATTCTGTGTGAAAGTTTTTATATTTTGCATTTCATTCATTGGTCATATAAAATGAAAGGTAACATTTAAAACGCTAATATTAATAATGAATTTACAAAGCTTTTTTGGGCAGTATTGTATTTATTGACTTAACATTATTTAATATTTTTATTCATTATTATTTTTAATTTAAATATGAGATCTAACGCAAAGCTTAATTGAATATTTTAGTTAATAACTTAATCAAGTTTTTAATGATTCAATACAAGTCATGTGATTATAGAGTTACTATTTAATAGGAAGGCATGGCTATGTTAGAAATTATACCTTGAAAAAGCCTGGTAGTGACCGGATGAAAGCGCTTGGATTATATATGTGTACATCCTGTTTGGTTTTCATTAAACGCTTGTGTTTTATCACCAAAATTTTCTGGCTCCGTGTCCTGTTGTCATTGGATTTATCTCTTGTTACTGACTATTTAAAAAGTCCCATGAGTCTTTCAAGTATGATTTCATTTGGTGAACAATGGGATTTAACTTAGAGTCCACCAGTAAGGAAATATCCTCTGTGATATAATTTGGGGCAGACACAATGGGTCTAAATGGAGGACAGGTTTTACTTTTATGTGTTTTAGGAATTCCAAAGAAGGAACCTAGTTTTGGATTGTCAATGGGACAAAAATCATAAAGGTCCTTCTCTAAATTACTATTCATTAAATTCTCAAACAAAAAAGAGTAAACACTCCTGTAGCTTTTTGTCACATAATGAATTCATACTTGAAAGACTCATGGGACTTTTTAGTTACAGCTTTTGATCCCAGCACACGAGTGATGTTAGGTATTGATGCTGTCTCTATTTTCACCTGTATTCTCCACTTTGAAGGAGTGGAGCAAGTTAGAGAATGCTTAAATACATTTTCCACATTTAGCAATTCTGAAAGTAATTTTTATTGTGAATTAATAGATGTTTTATGAAACATTTTTTTTGTATTTAACAAAAAAATATACAAACAAATTTGGGGGGTAGCCATGAGGTCCCCTGCAGCACAATCCTTTGTGAATATTGTGATGGGTCATTGGGAGTGTACTGTCCTGGAACCACTAGTCATGGAATACCAGATTACATTTTTTTAAGAGATTTATTAATGACCTGTTTTTTTGTCATGGTTGGGGGTGTACAAAAAGTGCAAAGGTTTGTTGACCCCCTTAACTCTAGATCAGGATACTTAACATTTGTCCTGGGGGATGTAGGACTAAAAGTCCATTTTTTGGATGTGATTCTGGAATGGGATGTTAAGCTTTATAAGTTTGTTAGTAGGATTTTCAGGAAAGAACTTTCACTAACATTTACTTGCATTATACCAGCATGCACCCTCGTTATAATATTCCAAAAGGACAGTTCATAAGAGCCAGTCAAATGACAAGTGAAATGGGTGACGTTTTGAAGGAAATAGAATTTATCACTACCTTGTTTGTTGAAAGAGGGTATAGTAAGATTCTGTTGAAAGAACAGGCTGAATATGTCATACAGAATAGGGACAGTCTCTTTCCAGCCATCCTTGAGCATGGGTTTTCCAACATTAATACAAAACAGAACCATGACAGGAACACATCTGATGCTGGTAATTATTTTTGTTTGGACATGACAGTAGACAGTGGTATTATCAGAAACATTATTTCTGACAACTGGAAAATTTTAGAGGGAAACAAAGATTTACAATCCATTGTAGGGACCCAACCAAGATTTGTATATAAAAATCAAAATAATTTAAAAAACATTTTAGAAAGAGAGAAACAAACGTGTTTCTTGTCCCAACATCACACAGAAAAGATGGGGCATGTATAAGTGTGGGAACTGTAACATATGTAGATACATTTCTGAAGGTCCCTTAGTTAATTTAGAACATTTGCCTTGCACTTTGAAAGTTCCAGGGCATTTTAACTGTAAGAGTAAAGGAGTTGTATACATTGGTATGTGTGCATACTGCAGTGCATTCTACATTGGTATGACTACAAGACCCTATGCAATAGAATAAAGGAACATTATTACAATATTAGAAAACAAGACAAGACAAAGGCTTTTTACAAGCATACTATCACCTGTTCCATGTACAAAAAATTTTTGTTTTCTGTGCCGGAGCAAGGAAGTCATGATTTTATTGGTGGCAATTTCAAAACAAGTCTTGAACAAAAGGAGGCTTTATGGCAAATCAGATTAAATTCAGATAAAAAACCTGGTATAAATGATGCTGTTAACATTAAATGTTTTTTGAACGACCGTAGAGTCTATATAAGGAAATAACTTCCTGAGCTTTGAAATTTTATTGATTAACTGTGTAATTGTTTAAGTGGAAAGATATATTTATTGGTGCAGAGGCATTTCAAAACTGTTTTTAAATGTGATGTAGAGAATGTACATTTTATTCTGAAGAAGTTTGGCTATGAAAGTGTGGATTAAAAGTTTTTATTATGCTAACATCGTTTGGATTTCACTCTCTTCTTCTGCATCCTCCAGTCTGTTTTTTTGGTTCTTGTGATCATTCAGGATCTCTATTTAACCACAGCCTCTGAACTGGGTTTGTCCCGATAGAGTGGAGGACAGCAACAGTTATCCCTCTGCATAAGGGGGGACCACCTAATGAACCGAGAAATTACAGACCCATAAGTTTGAGTAGTTTTATATGTAAGGCCATGGAAAGAATAATCATGGACCTGATATATAATGATACAGGAAACCTCCAAGCACCATACCCATCCCAATTTGCTTTGTCAAGGGCAGGTCATGCTTACTGAATCTGGTGGATTTCTTTGAGAAAGTCACTAAGGCCATGGATGAGGGTAAAACAATACATACCACCTACATCGACCTGGCCAAGGCATTTGACTCAATTCCCCACTCAGATATTATAAATAAACTCACAAAACTTGGCATAAATCCCTATGTCACCAGATGGATAGCCAGTTGGCTCATGGACAGGACACAAGTGGTTAAATTGGGTGAATCCAGATCCAGCAATAGGCCATTAACTAGTGGTGTGCCACAGGGCTCAGTACTGGGCCCACTCCTGTTCAGAACATACTTCTCCAAAGTCAAGGCTAATGTGGAATGCCTCTGGATGACAAACTTTGCCAAAAACTGTAAGATAGGGGCAATCATTGAATTCCCCCAATGATGTAGATATGCTTCAGAAGTGTCTAGATCAGACAAATGATTATTGCCAGAATCATGGCCTAAAACTAAATGCAAAAAAATGCATTATCATACTCACTGAGAAGTCAAATACTCCTGCAGATTACAATATCAATAGCTTACCCCTTAGAGTAGGTAGATAGTTGCCTGAGCTGTGGCTGTCATGTGTTCACAGTGGTGAGGAAATCACTTTATGTGGCACAACTTATAAGTAAAGGTATGGCATCCAGATCCAAGGAAATTATAGTCCGACTGTACTCAACCCTCATTAGACCAATAATCATGTACAGTGTGCCATTTGGCATGTACTTAATTAGGCACTTACAGCAGTTGAAACAACCTCAGAGGTTCCTCACAAAGACAATACAGGGTGTAAACAACATGAGCTATGCAGATAGACTAAAAGCCCTTTTCCTTTACTCTGTCTCCTACAGACAATTAAGGGGTGACCTAAGCCTGACCTACAGGTCACTCACAAATCCAGCCCTGATGGAGGTGCTACACATCTGCAAGTCAAGCAGTATGAGGTCACCTATTCTAGGGATATAAACTAAGTCAGCGACACAGACATAACATGCTGAGACAGATATGTGTCTCAGAGATTGCCCCTTCTCTGGAACAGGCTTCCTATTCACATTAAGCACAAACCTTCCCTGGCCCTCTTCAAACACAGTTTGTATCAATGGATGGGGAATTGCAAATTCACACCTGGCGTAGTGCCTATGTCCCTTGTGGATAGTGGCTATCTGTAAGATACTCAATGCACAAGGAGAAATCCATGCCATCCTCTTGCCCCTAGAGGCTATATATTGGGTAAAATCAGGTTATATTGGCTAGGCCTGTAAGAGCCCTTAAGCCATTAGCCTAGTAATCTCCTATGAACATATGAACCTATAATGAATTCCCACCTTTTCCAAAATCTCCAGTGACTCTCTCCCTCAGAAAACCAGTTTAGTTCCTCACTTCTGTGTTTGTACAGTTAGTTTTGCCACAACTTATCTTGGCGCACAGAATCAAAAGCCTTTGAGTGGTTTAAGAAAATGGCACCAGTTAACTGTTCTTTGTCCATATCCTCGGAATACAGAGTTCAAGGGTCAAAATTTAGGTTTATTCCTTCTTCATTATTCTTAAATGACATTGTTTTCATTGTTTTCCCAGCATCAATAGTGCTATAGACAGCCAACATTCTTCTCCTTAGGCTAGAAACCTTTTGCAGTGTAACTGCAAAAAAAAAAAAAAAAAAAAAATTCTGTCTACTTGTCACTAGTTCTGTAACAACCTTATCTTACTCAGTGTTACTAAACAGCCCTTATGCTGTTGCAGGCATCTTACAAATTGCCAAAAAAAAAAAAAAAGAAAATCATACCTTTAACAGTATCAATTTCAAATGGAAATAAAATAGTTGAAGTATCCTGTATTATAAATGATAGAACCTAACATCTCAGGCACAGAGGGTTAAGACAGTACACTGCTTAGCTTAGACCCTGTGGTAGATCTGGATTTGAGTCCCACAGTCTCTGTGTCCAATCTGTGACTGAGAAAGTCATTTTGACTCCTGAAAAGGGACTATGTCTCCAATGAGCTTACCTGGTTAGCAAATAGTACATTTTATCTTTATTTTTTAATTACAGAAAAAGTAAACAAAACTAAAAGCCTCTTATTGTATTTTTAACTATCTCACTCCTTTATAATGGTATGCACTAACCATTAGTGTATTCATCATGCATTTGGAATATGCTGTCCTTATTATAATACTGAACTCATCCCATAACACCCACATCTTACAAAAAACAAACAATAAAGAGTATCAAACAATAAATAGTAAGAAACAATAAACAGTATCAAACAATAAATAGTATCAAACTATAAATAATATCAAACAATAAATAGTATCAAACTATAAATACCATCAAACAATAAATTGTAACAAACAAATAGTATCAAACAATAAATAGTATCAAACTATAAATAGTAACAAACAATAAATAGTATCAAACAATAAATAGTATCAAACTATAAATAGTAACAAACAATAAAGAGTATCAAACAATAAATAGTAAGAAACAATAAACAGTATCAAACAATAAATAGTATCAAACTATAAATAATATCAAACAATAAATAGTATCAAACAATAAATAGTATCAAACTATAAATAGTAACAAACAATAAATAGTATCAAACAATAAATAGTAACAAACAATAAATAGTATCAAACAATAAATAGTATCAAACTATAAATAGTAACAAACAATAAAGAGTATCAAACAATAAATAGTAAGAAACAATAAACAGTATCAAACAATAAATAGTATCAAACTATAAATAATATCAAACATCTAACCAGGGAGGAATTGATTATTGGTGTAGAGCAACGGTTGCCCATGTTAGTAATAACCAGGCCAAGGATGTTTCTTCCTCTAGTGGGGGTAAGAATGAGCTGGCCCAGGGCACTGGAATCGATAAATTCCAGTAAGCATTGGGCCAGTGTATTGGTGCATGAGTAGTTTTCCCAGTTGATGGAGGGGTAGTTGAAATCACCTAGTATGAGAGTGTTGGGTTGGACCCTAATAGTTTCCCGTATTAAAGTCAAATGTTTGCCTACGCTCCACAAAACAACACTGATCAATTTCTATCAGTTTTGGCAACACCTTTCTCATATTTTACTAATATACACATAAACACTTTATAATTGTGGTTTAAAATTCAAATGGGTCAATATGAAGCTGGGTCTGAAGGGTCTTTGCCATCTTTAGATAACACAGCCACCACAGGTTTCTTCTGTTAAACAACATCTTCCAGATCTTTTATCATTTTATTCCCTCTAATTTCCAGACTTCCACAGGACTACCATCTGTTCCTGGAGACTTTCCTGAAGATTGATTATGTATAAGTATTTTTATTTCATCACCTCCTATCTTAACTGTTATTTGTTGACCCTAGTCTGCCTGTAACCTTGGCATAATTAAATCTTCTATAAATATTTCCATTTGTACTATTTCCTGATTTTTACATTTCTGTGCTTTTTACACATTTTCATAAAATTTCCAGAATATCTCTAAAACCTCTACAGGATCTCTGGTTATTTTTCTTGTTATAGGTTCCCTATATTTGGTGACAACCTTTTCATTGCTCTTTTGCCTAAGTCTTTGTGCTAAATGTTTTGTGCTCTGGAGTTGTTAATAAAAAAAATAGTTGCTTAACTGAAATATTTCTAAAGTCATGCATATTATCCAGATAATCCCTTATTTCCTCTTTACCACTCTGCACTTGCTTCTCTTCTTGTTCTGTGAGATTCCCCTTATTCTGTAATACTTTAACCCTTGTCAGACGTTCTAAGTAATTTCTATTACTTCTTAACCATATCACTTTCTCTTTTCTTTAGACCCTATTTTTAAACTCCATTTTCATTTTATACCAGTCACTAGCTATAACTTCTGAAGATATTTTGATCTTCCCTAATAACACTCTAATAATTTCTACTACCTATTCCTTAAATTCCTGTCTATTTAACAGGTAGGCGGGAAAGTGCCAGTGAGTCATTTTTACTTCATTACCCTGCATTTCTATCTTAGTTTTTTGCTGGTGCATGATAAGAAATAATTACTGGATGTGTGTCGAAGCTTTCAATTAAATGCACATGTTCCTGTGAAATATAATTTCTGTCTAGCCTAGCCTAGGTGTTGTACCTTGGAGAATAATATATAAGTTCTTCGTACTGAATTCACATCTTTCATACCAAATGTGTCTATAAATTTCTTCAGAAATCTACCCTCTTTTGTTATATTGTTCCTTCTAGGTCCCCCTGATACATCCTCAATATTACAAATCAAATTCCAGTCCCCACCTGTAAGTAATATTCCCTGCTGAAAGCTGATTATTTCTCCCAAAATTTTCTTAAGCTTCATAATGTCGGTTTTCAGTGGAGTATAACTACATACCATTGTAATCCTCTTTCCTTGCCAAAAGCCCTTTACTGCCACAAATGTACTGTTTTTGTCTTTTTTCATCATGTATCACTATTGGAGCCCATCTAGCAATTAGTATAATTGCTCCCCTTTTCCTATGTCCTGATATTCTGTGATTATCCATTCTGAAATCCTCTCTTTGTCAAATTCACATGCTCATTTCTTTCCAAATATGTCTCCTACAGCATTGCTATTTGCACTTTGCATTTCTTAATATAATTCAATACACTTTCATTTTTAGCTGTACATATAAGGCTATTCACATTCCAGGATAACATGGACAGCATAGCCATCATGATAAAAAACTATTGTTCCCACCTGTTATACATAACAGTTTTTTTTGAATGTGTATTTCCAGCTTTTGTGCTGCATGCATATATTAATGCATGGCAGGCTAATCTTTTGTGCAGTTGTTTCTTCTAATCTCCATTTGAACCTATGTCACATTTTAAAGACTTTTTAGTTTTAATGAAAACCCTTAAACAAAAAAAAAACTAAATACAAAACACCTCCATACCCTACTAAGTTTGAAGAAACACACACACAACTATGTACATCTTCAAAAAATGAAATTTAAACATCCAGAAGGGAGCAGTTCTCCCAAACTGATGGCTACACCTACAGACATTATCTAATCTAAAATTAAGGTTACCCATGCTAAAGTGCATGCTACAGCCTATGTACCCATTTACACTGACTGCTGTCTGCTCTTTTCTTAAGTCTCTTCCCTTCCCAGATATGAAAAGAGCAGCTTGTATGTCTTCAGAAAACATTAACTTTAGCTCTAAAAAATGCGCTGGCTACCCTTAAATAAAACTAAATTGTACACTGTTCTATTAACTGCATTAAAATATTAAGGTTGCTAGGGAGACTTTTACCTCTTATTCACCTGCCATAATTTCAAACTAAATTTTTTTAACTGAACTGCCTGCCATTCATTATACCTTTAAATTTTGCATTTCACTCAGGAAATGACACTTAGAATTCTCAAGATTAACTGCTTGCACCTGCAGATAGCTTGCCTCCATGGAAATGACTCAGCAATGAATCCTTGTAAATTTCACTTAGAGAAGAATGCACAGCTGCTCTCAACTGCAGACATTTTGACTCCACTGAACATATGCCAGTGGAAGCAAACAAGCTACTATCTTTGCAGTTGTAAGAATCTTAGCATTTTCAAGCTTTCATCATTTTTTCTTATTTTTAAAGCTTACATGCTTACAAAACACCTGTGTATAGTTTAAACAAAAGGTAGTAATGTAGACAGTCACCCCTGTAAAATAAAAAGAGAAAATATCCTAATTCTACATGTATTATCACTTCACTTTTACACCCCACCACACCCCAGCAGCCCAAGATCACAGTATATGAACATTAAACTTGCTTTGGTCCAGTTGTTTCTCTTGTTATACTGTCAAACATATATTTCTTACAACTAAAAAGTACTTATTTACTTTAATATTTTAACACATATAACAGTCACTGAAAAGACTTCTCCCCATATTTAAAATACCTCCTGAGTACACACTACACAAAACTGTTTTGCTTTATATAACATGCCGTTTATATCATGAAATACTTTATACAAATACTAATAAGAACAAAAATTATTTTATTTACAGCTAGTTTTCCCCATTTTAGTGTCTTTCTAAACATTAATGAAATAAATTGGGGTATATACTTTACTGTCCATCCACAAGTTTAACAAAGTCAACAAAAGTTCAGTGTTTTTCAGTCACCTTTTTCTTGCACACCATATTTCACAAATGTGATAAGATACGTTTTAGTCTTTCATATGTTCACTAATTTCATAGTTGCTGGTTTTCTTCCTGTTCATCTCACACTTTCAACATCAGACTGTGGTTCAAGTCCAGGATACTGCTGATTCTTCTATTCAACTCCTCTGCTTTTTTGTCTTTCAGACATTTTTCTTTGGAATTTTGGAAAAGGTTTCACCGGCAATGTTTCTCTATGAACCTTATAGTCAGAAGAATGAGAACCAGAGTCCCCTTCTGCTTGCTGACTCACTTTTTGTTGGATAAACATTTATTTCCTCCTTAGCCTGTTCTGCATAAAAAAAAAGACTTTGATCTTGCAGGGAAAAAGCACTTTGAAGACAGCTGGACACAGCAGCTTGAATCATACTTCCCCTTTGACATTCCCTAATTATTGGAATAAATTTGCTTCTCTTCTGCCTGGTATGCAGTGAATAATCATTTTCTATAAACACTCTGCTGTTTCCAGTTTTTAATACTTTGCCCTTCTACCACCATTTTTGTCAGGATCAACTCTGTCTGCTGGTATGATTGCATCTTTACTAATATTAGACTTGTCTAATTTCTCATGGCCAGGTTTAGAGCATACACTCAATGTGTTCTTTCAATTAACAAATTCTGGTGTGAAACACCAGTCCAGTTGCCTATTTATGCTTTTATAAAATTAATACAGTCTATTCCTTTCAGTTTTTCTGGTACAGCAGAAAATCTCTTTCTCTACACACTCGGTCTTCTATCTCTACTATTTTTAAACAGTTCTTTTTGAGAAACCTCATATTCAGCCGGCTTTTTCTTCATGTCAGCCTCTGATTTTTGCAGTTCTATCAGTTCATCTGAATGGCTAGCTAAAACTACTTCCTTTTGTTGTTTGAATTGATATAATCCTTTAATGCTTTATTTAGTTTAATCATATCTGAGTACATTTGATTTATTCTTTTCCTGTAAATTACTGGAAGCCATTTCTTGAACCAAAGCTGAAGCGTGAAATGCTTTTTGCTGAACAGCTGCAGAATCTGTCCCAGACAGTGTTTTCTCTTCACCTTTTCTGGACGATTTTCTTTCAGGTTTTTCAAATTTCTTCTTTGCTGGCATCCAGGCAGTGTATTTACTATACGGTAACTGAATTTTACCAAAAAAAAAAAAAAACATTTTCAATGGCACTCCTTTTTCTCAGTTTCCACTTTCACAATGGGGGGAGCTAAAATTATGCAGCCATCTTGGAAATCACTTTTATTTAAAAATTTACAGTACAAATTGTTTGCCACAGCGGAACTCTGGTCCGCTAATGATTGGCAGTAGATTTTTATGGTGCCGAGTTGCCAGCCCGACACCCAACCTTCAGCGAAGGCACGCCCATTCACTGATGGCTATTTGCTAAGCAAAACAGTCTAGCATTGAAAACAGATTCAGCATGAGCAATATAAACTTCTCTGTCCTTGAAAATCGCATTTTTTGAAAATGCATTGAAACTCACATTCCTTGAAAATGCATATGGCCAGTGTGGCTGATTAAATATACCTTGGGTTCCAGGCTGTTTTCAAACCATGGCCCCCCTGCACATATTTTTAGGATTATCCATAAATGCATTTGGTCTTTTATTCATCTTCTTGATTGTATTAAATTATATTCCTTGTTTAATACAGCAACAGCTGTTAGAGTGTGCTTTAAATGGTAACCACTTAAAATGCTGGCACCTGCTAAAGTGACTCCCGAAATACAGTGACTGAATGGACGAAAGAACAGCTTTACATATACCAAGTACAAGATGCCATTTTTCAGAATATTCCCTTTTTTCTGAGGTATGATGATCTTACAGTTGGTATATATAAGTATGAAGGGTGTGGGAATGTGGCGATTGTTCACCATTGCAAAAAGAAGTTTAAAGGAAAAAAGTGATTTTCAAAATTCGCTCTTCTCCCGTGTTTTTTGGTCTTTTTTCCACTTGTCAGCTCTTGGCATTTCCAGTGCCAACATTTCAACAGGAAGCCTTTTAAATTTGTAGTTTTGAACATTTTTCCTGTAAGCGGTGAAGCAAAATGTATGCACCAATAATGACAAAACTATCTATTTCGGAACATTTTAGCAATAAAAGGCCACTCAAACTCTTGTCATTATAATCCACCAATATCCATCCATATGCACAATCTCTGCAGAAATAAAAGTAATTTAAATAATTCCATATTAAAGAGAATTATTTCTTATACAGATGTTGCTGCTGGCAAACAGCTTTGCATTGCATGCTTCATCTACAAATGCAACACCTGCTGCCCTTGACAAATAAATTGCACATGTTGCATTAAAAATGGTGTGCAGATGATACTGCAATAACATTGGCTGAACAAGACCAGCTATACAATAAAGAATGCCTGTCAATGAAACGAAAGTAGGTTCATAGTTAGTAGGCATGCAGTCCTGGAGACCATTAAGTAGCCTAGCCCAGATAACCAGACAGTTCTTTAGAGCAATTGGGAAAGTTAAGTGACTTGCTCAATGTCACATAGTAAATGAAGGTGGGAAGATTAAAACCTCGCACCCTTGGCACAGAAAGCAGCTCATTAACAAGGCAGAGCTTGAATCCTCTGCACTAACTGCCAGAGTAGCAGCTTTTAACTAAATACTGAAACCCTTTACAGTCTGATCTTGTAGAGAAGACTGTACCACAGTAATATGCAACAATGACTACATGATGAATGCTGAAGATCTGATAGTCCTGATCATCATTCCAAATAATGCAGAGTATATGACCTGACAAATATCAAGGCCTTTGCAGTTGCTGGAGGCTGTAAAGAAGGTATTGCAAAAATATTTCTAAAATACAAAATGTTTACACTACTAAAATGCAACATGTTTAGACTATTACACAAGCCAGGCCTACTAATGATTTAATTCACTCTTTAGAGCAATGAATAAAGCAAAACAATTAAAGACAATATAAATGCTGCAGCAGCTTTGCTCAACAACCCACAAGTCATACAAAATCAGAAAAATTACTGCATAATAGCATACTATTTTTTTGAGGGGGGCTCACCTACTTGCAGATCTCATTTTTGACCTTCCTATGTCTTTGTCATCAAGAATAGCTATCCCATCTGACATCACTCAGTACAGATCTGACCTACTTGAATGGCTAATAATAATGCTGTATTGTTGCAGCATACACCTCCAAAGTCAACACAGCTGGATTGTGGATAAATGGGGCCCTCTGCATGGTAATTATTCAGGACCCCACCAGCCATACCAATATTTCATCAGTTGTCTGTATCTCCCCATTTACCATAAACATTGTTCAAACTTGTTAATGTACATACTGTTTTCTTCTTTACTTTTACAATTATCACAGAGATTTGGATTTCATTTAAAACTTTTATTTTAGTTTTTACAAAAAAAAACACAAAGCTATTTTCTAAACAAAACAAAGTACTATCACACTGATAAAAGACTTCGCATGAGGAATAGTAAACTTCTTTTCCCTTGAAATCGCGGTAGCGTTGTCGCCTCACAGCAAGACGTTGTCCCGTTCGATTCTCAGCTAGAGCGTCTTCTGTGTGCAGGCATGCGTGAATGGGCATGCCTTCGTTGAAGGTTGTGCATCAGGGCTGGTAACTCAGCACGTAAAAATCCACTACCAAACATTAGCGGACCGGAGTTCCGCTGTGGCGACCCCTAACCGGGATAAGCCAAAAGACACAACAACAACAACAGCATCTTGCACCCCATTAAGCTACAAGAGATGTAATGGGATTCATAATCATGTGGAATATAGTGCAGCACTAATTAGAGACTATGTAAAGGGTGCAGGAATTCAAAAGAAAAATATGCAATGTATTTGCTAACAGCCTAGGACAGCCAGCTGGACACAAGTGTCCCCTTTTCAGGAGTAGCCCATGAGTACTATATAGTGAAGTAACTTGTTCATAGTCCACAGAAGACAAATGAAGGCTGAGGAACTCAAATCCTGTACGACAAGAAGCAGTCCTTTAGCAGGTTATAGCCTTTTTCATCTAGACTAAGTGCTAAACAAACTGTTGCAGGCCAAACACAATGTATTTCACACCTGCCTGCTTTCAAAAAACAAACAAAATTAAAAACATATTTATAGTTCAGATATTACCTTTAAAGTCATAGACTTCATGCTATCCAATTTATTCACAGCCAAATAAAACATACTGTCAACAAAACAAGGAAACAAAGCATCATATCTCAAGAATATTGAGCATATAATGATTCTCCTATTTACTACAATCAATGTCCTTCCTTTACACCATAAGTACTCTGGTTCATGAGTAGTTACTAGACTTGAACTCCAGAGGACCACTAAAGAGACTAGATCAAATTTCCAGTTGGCGCAAAGTGCTGTCTGGTTATGTGCCTTGCTCAGGGACAAGGCATAAATATTAAGCAAAATAAGAGTTGTTCTGCAAAACTGGACACAGAGAAGGAGAGTAGTCCAATCACTTCAAATGTTAACAGAGTAACAGGTTTTACATCAACATGCATTATATTCATTTTATGTTTTTATTTATTCTTTGTTAACCAGGTTAGTCTCTCTAAGACAGTGACCTCTTTTTAGGGGAGATCTGAGGTGACACATACACACACACACACACACACACACACACACACACACACACGCACACACACAGAGACGCCGCACACACACACACAGTTCTGCACTCACTTTCTCTCTTTATTTTATTTTTATTTTATTTATTCTTCACTGAAAATATAACATCGCTAAACAAACAACACTTCCCTACAACAGCCACCCCAACTCCTAACCCTAAACCCCCCATGAGGGTAAATTTGGCCAGGAAATCAGGGAAGTGCCATGGAATCATTTACATTCACTGGAGTTGCCACTAACTCAAGCAGATGGGACCCAGTTTAACACCTCATCCAAAGGACATCACACTTAGGAGTGCAGTACCACTTTATGCAGTTCTGCATTGCATAGCTCTCAGTGAAGCAGGGATAAATCTCAACAAAATCAGGGACAAATCCAGTGTGTGTGTGTGTGTGTGTGTGTGTGTGTGTGTGTGTGTGTGTGTGTGTGTGTGTGAAATATCCTGCATTTTCACACTGAGTAATTTTGTGTCTTCTGATGGAGAGATGATGGTATTGTCTTTGACGAGAATGTTGAAATGGGGGGTGTTTTGGGTGGTTTTGGAAAGTTGAGCAGGAGAAGTTTTGTCTTACTTAGGTTGATTAGGAGCTGAGCATTGGATAGCCAGCTTTCTACAGAAGAGAATGATTCCTGTGTGATTTATTGTAGTTCTGATAGAGTTGGAGCAGAACAGATGAGAGTACAGTAATCTGTGTACTGTATAAGAGTTGCTTGTGTCGTGGCAGTATGTAGGTTGTTAGTGAAAAGTGAGAATAGCAGAGGACCAAGGATAGACCCTTGGGGAACTCCGAGAGTAACTGGGCGGCGAGGTGATAGGTTATCTTCCCAGATTACTGATTGCTGGCATCCATGTTGATAGCTGTGGAACCAGTTGCAGGCTGATTGTGAGAAGGAGAGGTTGGGGAGAGTAGAGAGTAGTAGTACATGAGATACCATGTCAAAGGCCTTTGAGAGATCTAGAAATACGGAAGTAGAAAGAGGCCATTGTTTTTGTGATGAAGTATAGTGTTGGTGAAGGAGAGCAGAGCGGAGGTAGTGCTGTGATATGGCCTGAAACCATGTTGGGTTTTGGAGAGGAGATTATTAGCTAGGAGGTAGTTGGAGATCTGGGCGTTGATACATTTTTCAAGTATCTTGGAGAGAGGGGAGAGGATAGCAATGGGGTGGTAATTGGAGAGGTCGGTGGAGGGGGTGCCTTTGCGGAGGGGAATGATGTGGGATATTTTCCATATCAAGGGAACATAGCCTTCTGTTATGGAACGGTTGATTAGAATTGAAATTGGGTAGGCTAGTGTATCAGCTGCAATTTTCAAGTATTCAGAGGGGAGGTTGTCAGCTGTGAGTTTGGTAGGTTTAAGTTTTGATAATAGTCTTTTTATATTGGAGGTAGGTACTGAGGTGAAGAAGAAAAGAGGAGTGGGGGTTTAGGGTTAGGAGTTGGGGGGGCTGTTGTAGGGAAGTGTTGTTTGTTTAGAGATGTTATAGTTTCAGTGAAGAATAAATAAAATAAAAAGAAAAGAAAAGAAAAAGGAAAAAAATACATCAAAAAGCAGCCTACTAGTTGATGTGAAAGATTTAGGCTCTTGCTGCACAGTAGTTAAAGTTCACGGTTTGATTTTGAGTAAAGTCACTTAACTAGACCGTGCCCTTAACTGGGATATTTCACACACACACACACACACACACACACACACACACACACACACACACACACACACACACACACACACACACACACACACACACTGAGTTATGCACTCACTTTCTCTAAATTGAATCAGTCTCCATGCTGATACTGCATACCCATCCTGCTGCTTGTAAAATCTGTGCTGCTACTCATCTCTGCTGAATCATATCAAATCTCCCATGTGAGTATGTCCTGATGTGTCTCATACATTTCTGTTGTCAGCCTGTTCTCTGTGATCTGGTCCTGACACAGGCATAAACAGATGTTGTTGAGAATGTTTCTTTTAAACAAAATGGAGCTGTTTTTTATCAGTTTTTAGCCAGGGCCAGGCCCCTCAGCCAGCAAAGATCTCTAAGCAGATGCCTAAGTCACTTTGTGCTGGATCCGGCTGTGTGAGAGAGAGAGAGAGAGTGTGTGTGTGTGTGTGTGTGTGTGTGTGTGTGTGTGTGTGTGTGTGTGTGCGCGTCTGTGCGTGTGTGCATGTTTGTGTGATGCAGGTTGTGGTTAAAAGGGGACCTCAGACCAGCCCATCTACCTGGTTATTAAAGATAAATAAATAAAATGGCATCTGTGAGGAATGAAAGAGCTGTGAAAAATGCTATGCTTTTTACTGTATCCATGCTATTGATCATTAAGTAGTTCAAATGAATTGACACATATTTTTTTGCCTTGTAAGTCATTACTTTCTTCAACAACTTAGCTAATGGCGAAAGGACTGAAAGAGGCCTATATGACTCTAAGCAATCTTTAGGTCCATTTTCTGCAGTGATAAAATGTGGTCCATCTTCTCGATTTCTGTGATGGTGGCATTCCTTAAAGCCACATTAATAGTATGCATATCTGGCAAAGGAGCAAACACAGCATGGGCATTTAAGAACTTATGACATTAACCAGATACAATTGCAGTTTGGAATCTCCCAATATTTGTTTAGTCTTGAAAAAGTAACTGTGATAGGTCTAACATAGTAAAGCAAAATATATTTTCAACACTATTAGAAAAAGGTTCTGAATCAGGTAAGCATCTGCTAAGTTTCTCAAAGAAATATGCAAAATGATCACAGCATTTAGATTTTAAGAAAAGGTCTTTATCAACATGTTGGACAAACATTTGTGACTATTTATTTCTGTTTGCTGTATTATTAATTTCCCTTCAGAATCACTGAAGATTATCCATAGTTACCACGCATCTCTCTTTCATAAAGACTACTTTGGTTCCACTTACAGATGCTTTGCATATGTTTCTTAAGGGCTGGTATCACTGACAACCTTAATAGCTCTTTTTAGAGTTTTTTAGAGCTTTTCCATGTAGAATTATAGAGAGTATTAAGTTTTAGAATACAGGAAATTAATTGTAGGACTTGGGTACCTCATATAATGTTTTGTACTATGTGAGTAAAACTTTTTTTTTAATTTATCCTTTGTTAACTACATTAGTCTCATTAGGCTAGTCGTCTCTTTTTCAGGGGAGATCTCAGGTAGTATTTATACTATTGGAGGAAATTTGGCCAGGGCATCAGGTAACTTCCCCTACTCTTTTCATAGCATATGGGGACATTGATTCTGGTGGCAATTTTGGTTTCCAGTCTGAGTGGGAAGGTGGCTTGGAGAAATCAGGAGTAAATATGGAGAGTGACTGTAATTTGGACAATGGCGATGCAGTCAGAGGTGGAATAAGAAAAAGGCTGTTGAGTCTTTGCAAAGAAATGTCATGGTCAGAAGACAGAGGTTCAAAGTCACAGGAGTGGAGGAAAAATTATATGAGAAGGAGCTAGCACATGGGGAGATACATGTGAAGGTGTCCGAACCTTCACGTTGCAGCAGTTAATCATCAAAAAGGATGTGGATAGTGGAAATGAACTTGGAGAGAGGCAATGGATAGGATTAGGGAAGAATAAGAATAATAAAAAGAAAGCAGTTTAGAAAAGTTTTCATTTGTGGACGCTGTAAGGAAGAATGTGAAGGAGAAAGAAAACAAGAAGAACGAGAGTGTGGAGTAACAGAAGTTTGTAGTACGAAAACTAAGCTGATAAGCCATTGAACAGGTATGAAATATGGGACGCAGTTGTTGTACTTTTAGGTACAAAAGCTCAAGAGGTAAGAGCTTTTATTTTGATTAAAAATAAGACTTATTGTGACTTACCTTTTGAGGCTACCATGAATTTAGAAACTTTTTGGGAAGATCTGAAAAAAAAAAGAAATGTATCCACAGAATAAAGACGTTGTTCGAGCATTTTTCTCAGAGACTCAAAAAAAAGTAAATATTCAATTTCATACAGAGATTGATAAAGAGATTGTAAAGGATTATTTGTCAAAGAATTTTTGTTCTGAATTAAAAAGTATAGTAAACATTTTTGATAAAGCAGGTTTATGGATTGGAGCTTGGGAATGCAACGTTATTTTAAAAATTAAAAAATATAAGATAGTTTATATTCCAAGTATGTTAAATATGCATGGAAATAAAGCAATAGTTTGATATTGGGGACAAGCAAAAATGTGTTTTTTGGTGGGAAGGATGGTCATTTTGTGGGTAATTGTGATAAAAAAAATGTTATGCGTGTGGGGAATTTGGTTATGATGCTAGAAGATGTAATAAAAGTGAAAAGATAGTACATTTAAGGGAAGGGGGTGACAAAGAACTAAATGTAGAAACAGAAAAAGGAAGAAAAATATAAGGGCTTGACCTTACACGATGGAAATCAAAAGGAAGCCATTTTGAGCGTATCTGAGGAGTTATAAAATGTAGAAGGAAATGAACTAAAAGAGAGAGAACCTGAATTATAGTCTGATACAAATGAAGAGAACGAAATTGATTGGAAAGTTATAAAAAAGAATTCTATTGGTAAGGGAGTAAAGACAGAAAAAGGAAGATGCAGGATTTGAGTATGAAAGTTAAAAAGGGAAATGGGTAGAGTAATAAAACAATTTCATTTAGATTAATAAGAAGAGAGGCAAATAATTTTAGTATATTATCAATTAATGTTAATAGTATTACAAGTTTAGTTAGGAGAATTAGTATTTTGGTATGGTGTAAGCAGTGAGGTGGATATAATAATAGAAGATTTAAGAGGGTTGATAAAAGATGAGAGAATTCAAACTGACGTTTGTGGAAAGGGAGCATAATCTGGAATATAGGAAACAGAACTTGTTCAGGTGTTGTTATACTATATAATACAGGTATTTCAATATTAGATGTTACTTTAGTTAAAATGGGAAGGTTAACGTAGTAGATTTTAAATGGGAAAGGAAAGTTTATAGAATTATTGTGATTTATGCATATGTAGCATATAAAGAAAGGGAAATTTTTTAAAGAAATGCTGGATTACATAATAGTTAATATGGATATTATAATAGTAGATTTCAATTATGACATAAGAAAAGTAAGGACGAATGACAAAAAGGATTAAAAGGTTATGAAAGAAATTATGAAGTGTGCAGGTTTAAGGTTATGGAATTCAAACACATATACTTATAGCAGAGGTAATAATTGATCTAAGATTGATTATTTTATAGTCTCTGATAATATAAAGTTTAAAGATAGAAGAAATAATCCAGGTAGGATTTTCAGATGATATGACTATATGGGGTCTATATTAGAACATCAAAGTTTCAAAACTTCGAATGTTCTAATAGCGAACCCTATTCAGTGAAAGCTGTAAACATAGAACATACAGAACAGCGAATTGTTTCCTAGGGAAAAAAATTGTTGTTCCAAAACACATACACACAACACAAGCGCACCAAACAAACAGCAATCCACATACATACACCTAAAATTGTACACCTAACCCTACACTAAACTATGCACACACCGCTAACTATCTACTTACCTTAACCCAAACCCTAACCCTAAGATCCGTCACTATCGCACACTCACCTCACCCGCGCCCTAACCCTAGCTCACATACCCCACCCTAACTCTCAAGTCCACACAATAGTACACTTACCTCACCTGCACCCTAACCCTAACTCACCTAACATGCCCTAAACCTCACGTCCACACAATCGCACACTTACCTAACCCGCACCTTAACCCTAACTCACCTAACCCGCCCTAACCCTCACATCCATACAATCGCACACATACCTAACCTGCACCCTAACTCTAACTAACCTAACCTGCACTCAATCGCACACTTATCTGAAACCGGCCCATAACTTTCCACCACAGAGCTGAAAATACCGAATCAACAAAAATGGACAACCAAATTCTTTCCCTAGGAAAAAATTCAGTGTTCTGTTGCTTTGATATTTTCAGCTTTCACTGAATAGGGTCTGATATTAGAACATTCGAAGTTTTGAAACTTCGATGTTCTAATATAGACCCGACTATATGTATAGAAATTAAGGAGAATAATGAATATATAAAAATTGGAAAAGGGATTAAAAGAATTAATGAGATTAATTGGAATGAAAAAGGAAAGGATAATATAATACAATTATGGAAGGAACATTTAAGTATAAGAGGATGTTATCTAAACTGGAGAAAATGGTGGTTAATATTTAAAAATAAAAATAGATCAGATTATTTAAATTGGGAAAAGTAATAGGACAAAAAAGAAAAATGAAATTATTTGAATTTACAGAATAAGACATTTGGATAGAAATGAGAATGCTTATTATATGAAATAACACATATATAAAAATAATAAAGAAAAATAAAAGGGTTATTATATAAACAAGGATATTTTGTTCAAGATAAAAATGAAGTCTCGCTGTATCTGGCAAAAAGAGTTAAAGAAGATAGTGAGATAATTAGAGAACTGAGAGATAGGAAGGACTATTAGAGAAGAAACAACATGAAATTATGAATATTGTAGTACAATTTGTTAATAAAAGTCAGTCAAAAAGCAGGAATTAAAGAGAAATCATCATCTTCTTTCGGCTGTTCCCGTTAGGGGTCACCACAGTGGATCATCTGTTTCCATTTCTTCCTGTCCTCTGCATCATGCTCTTTCACACCAACCGCCTGCATGTCCTCTCTCACCACATCCATAAACCTTATCTTAGGCCTTCCTCTTTTCCTATTACCTGGCAGCTCCATCCTTATCATCCTTTTCCCAATATACCCAGCATCCCTCCTCAGCACATGTCCAAACCAATGCAATCTCGCCTCTCTTGCTTTGTCTCCAAACTGTCCAACCTGAGCTGACCCTCTAATATACTGATTCCTAATCCTGTCCATCCTAGTCACACCCAGTGCAAATCTTAACATCTTTAACTCTGCCACATCCAGCTCTAACTCCTGCCTTTTCGTCAATGCTACCGTCTCCAACCCATATAACATAGCTGGTCTCACTGCCCTCTTGTAGACCTTCCCTTTCACTCTTATTGGTACTCGTCTGTCACAAATCACTCCTGACACTCTTCTCCACCCATTCCACCCTGCCTGTACTCTCTTCTTCACCTCTCTTCTACACTCATCATTACTCTGAACTGTTGATCCCAAGTACTTAAACTCATCCACCTTTACCAACTCTACTCCCTGCATCCTCACCATTCCTCTATCCTCCCTCTCATTTACACACATATATTCTGTTTTAGCCATGCTGACCTTCATTCCTCTCCTCTCTAAAGCATATCTCCACCTCTCCAGGGTATCCTCAACCTAGTCCCTACTCTCACTACAGATCACAATGTCATCTGCAAACATCATAGTCCACGGGGCCTCCTGTCTAATCTCATATCAACCTGTCCATCACCACTGCAAATAAGAAAAGGCTCAGAGCTGATCCTTGATGTAACCCCACCTCCACCTTAAACGCATCTGTCACTCCCACCGCAGTCCTCACCAATGTCACACTACCCTTGTACATATCCTGTACCACTCTTACATACTTCTCTGCCACTCTTGACTTCCTCATACAATACCACAACTCCTCTCTAGGCACCCTGTCATATACTTTCTCTAAGTCTACAAAGACACAATGCAACTCCTTCTGACCTTCTCTGTATTTCTCCAATAACACTCTCAGAGCAAATATTGCATCTGTAGTGCTCTTTCCTAGCATGAAACCATACTGCTGATCACTAATCATCACCTCCCTTCTTAACCTAGCTTCTATTACTCTCTCCCATAACTTCAAGCTGTGACTGATCAGTTTTATTCCTCTGTAGTTACTGCAGCTCTGCACATCACCCTTATTCTTAAAGATAGGTACCAAAACACTTTTTCTCCACTCCTCAGGCATCCTCTGACTTTCCAAAATTTCATTAAACAATCTGGTTAAAAATTCCACTGCCATTTCTCCTAAGCACCTCCATGTTTCCACTGGTATGTCATCTGGGCCAACAGCCTTTCAAAGAGAAATAATGAATGGAAAGTAAAGAAGTTTGATGAAAGCACAACTAAAGATATAAATAAACGGATTACTATGGCAGAACTGGATTTAATACTGAAGAAAGTTAATATTGATTCAGCTGCTGGTCCAGACAGCATAGGATATTTAATGTACAAGAATATGAACTTTGGCAAAAAGAAAAATGTATATGTGTATTACATGAATGGATATAGGCTGGTATTCAATATACACAAATTTGTGAGGGAATTATGAAATGTATTTGGAAGAAAGGAGACAACAGGGAGATAATAACTTGAAGACTGGTGGTTTTAAATAATACAGATATTTATGAAAGTTTTACAAATATTGATAGAAAACTAAATAAATAAGGTATAAGTGGATGGTGTGTATGGAATTAAGGAGAGAGGGTGTCAGGAGATATTAATGATAGGGAAATACTATACTGTATGATATAAAGCAAGGAAAATGATGATGGGAGACATAAGCAAAGCTTTTGATACAATAAATCATGAAGTTTTATGGGATTTTTGAAAAATTATAACATGAGTATAAAAATTCTGAAAGTAATTCAGTCAGTATATGAGAATAGTAATATTAAAGTGTTAGTAAATGGATGGTTAAGTGAGGAAATAAAGATGAACAGAGGATTATAAACAATTATGCCCTACAAGTAGCATACTATTTGTTACTGTATACTGACAAAAATAATTGAGATGAGAGAGGCAAGATTCATACAAAATTAAGGTACTGAGTATCCAATTATTATGTTGTACGCAGATGATATGAGTTTAGTAACCAAAAATAGTGAAAAGACGGAACAAATTATTCTTAGAGCAAATTACTGTTTGCAAAGTTTAGGGATGTGTCTAAATAGTAATAAAAGTAAAGGATTTAGACTAGAAGAGATAACAAAGGATATTAATTTTTAGACTGGTGGAATATCAGTATTAGGGCTTATCTTTGGATCTAATCAAGATGTCAAGGAACAATGGCTAAAAACTGTACAGGATTTAAGAGAATTGAGAATTATATGAAACAAATACAGGTTATCGTATAATAAAAAGCTCATTTATTTAATTCATTACAGATGGGGAAAATTGCATATATGGTGAGCATGTATATGATATCTAGATATATAGAAAAACAACTGATTGAATTAATATTTACATTTATTTGGGGTTCTACACTAAATCCTGTTAAGAGGAGTATTATACATTGACAAGGATGCAGGTGGTTTGGGATTATTAAATCCAATTGTGTATAGTGCATCACTGAATTTATTTAGAGTGCAAGAATGGATAAATGGGGACAACAGTGTGTATATAAGAAAACTGTTTAAAGAAAATTATAAAAAAATGGGATTTAATAAGGTTAAATAAAAGAGAAAGAGAATGGAGGAATGAAGAAGTAAAAAGTTACAAAGAAAAAATAAGGATGTGGAAATTAAATACAGACAAAGATGAAAATAATAGATGAATATGGTATAAAAATGTTATGATAGCATTTTATTGTGTTAATCTATGGAGTAGATTAACCAAAGAAAACATTAGAGCTATGAAATTAAGAGATGTTTGCTGCATGAAAAATGAGGATTGTCAAGATTTTCTGTGGCGATTACAAATTAATAAGTTACCTGTGATGGCAAATATGCCACATAAAAAATAATTGAGAGGACATGTCTTTATTGTGGGGAATTAGAAACCCCAGATCATGCTTTTTTTAATTGTAAGAGAGTTCAAAAGCTGTGGGAAATAGAAAAGAAAGTTTTGACTGAATTTAAAAGTTATGAGCAGTTAAATATAGATATGATATAGATATAAGATATGACAGCAAAAGACAACACCACTATATACCCAACTGAACACACCAAATTGCTAGGAGTGAAAATAGACAAAAAACTAAAATTTGAAATTCACATATCCATGAACATAAAAAAGTCCACAAAAAACTAGGAGCATTATACAGAAATAAAAAAACTTCTCACCAAAGCAGCAAAGATTTCAATAGCAAATTCCTACCTTATCTCCACCCTACTTTATGCCTCTCCAATATATACCAACCTAAGGCAATGTGATCTAAACAAGCTAGAGACCTGCTACAACAAAATCGCCAAATTTGCCACAGGGGAATCCTACCGTAGTCACCACTGTCTCTCGCTTGCTGGACTGGGTTGACTTGAACTCCCTCACCTCCTTCAATGGTATCAACTCTCACTTGCCACAAACTAGTAAACCATCCACTAAATGTCTCATCCCTCCAGAATCTACTCCAACCCTATCGCACCACCAGACCACTAAGATCCAGCAACAAAAATCACTTGCAGATCACTAAAGCCAATAACTCTGCTGGTGAAGCACTATTCTCTTGCACCATAGCCAAATTATGGAACTCCCTCCCACCCACAATTACCTCCATACCATCATGCACCCACTTCAAAACTTTACTAAAAGTGCACCTAAAACATGCTGGTTATGCCCTTGCAACTCCCACTCTAATATCACCCACCCCATCCAACCACTACCTTTCTTTCCACTCCACTAACTACCTTGATTATAGCAAGCTCAGATGCTCATAAGCCTAGTACTTATTATACAGCAGGAACTTCTTATTGTAACATTTGTTAATGTCTGTTATGTACTTCACAGATAAAGATTCTAGTTGTCTACTGATGTACTATGTTCTTCATCTGTAAATATGTTGTAAGTAATTGCTATGTAAATTGTTAATTGCTATGTAATCCAATGTAACTACTGTCTGTTTATTTTAACTGTGGAGCTTTTCTCCCCGGGCCTCCGCTGAAAATGGACCTACGTCCAGTCGGACAATCCCGGTTAGCAAATATAAACAAATATAAATAAATGAAATAAATAAATAAATAAATGATTGAATATGGATTTTATGAAAGATTAGATAGAAAATATGTTAAAAAGTTAGATAATAAATGTTCAGTATTATATGGGTTATTTGGAATCAAAGAGTTACTGAAATTAATGTTTAATGGCTACTGGGAGATTCCTAATATTGTCAAGAAGATCAAGTGTTAGTTGTGGAAAAAGGAGCGGGGGTCAACAGATATGTGACATAACTTTGTTGAAATGTAATTCTTCTGTTTTCTTTATTAATAATGTAAATATGTAAATCTATTTATAATTTATTTTGTATTTTTTATGAATAATGTACATGTTGGTAAAAAAGAGTAGGTGTCTTGGGATTTTTTACATCTACCACCCACTCAACAGATGGGACCTCAGTTTAATGTCTCATCTGAAGGACGACACACTCAGAAGTGCAGCTCCTCCTTGTGTACTTTGTCAGTATACAATGTACCTGTTGTGGGTATACACCCCACAACCTTCTGCACCAAGGGCAAGTGTGCTACCTGTTGTGCCACTGACACGGCAACATTCTGAAAAGGAAGCAGAATATTAAACAAATATTGCAGGGATAAGTTTCCATCATTTTACTCAGTTACTTACGACTATTTGTCTAAGCCTGGATATACCAGATGTCAACTCACTGCTGATAATCAACATCTTTATATTTTATTACTTTTTATCTCTGGCCTCTCTTTCTCTGATATGAAAGCAGTAGTCACACTGCAGTAATCATTAAAGGTGGTTTTGTGCAAAACTACAGATTTAAATCTATCTGGTTAACTAGTGCAAGTCGAGTCAAGTGCTGAGTGATTTCCAGTGCGAGTTTCTGGTAGGCATACTGACAAACTATATAAAGAAATTAAAACTCACTGGGTCTAACTGGGTGTACATTTTAATTATTTCCCAGTTAGTCTCCAAAGTAAGATTGTCATTATTTCTGAGATTGCAAGAATTAAAGCTTTTGGTATTGTTGCTGGGTGACAGACTCATGTAGAAAGCCTACCCTGGTTACAAGGTTATTTCCATGCACACTTTCAATGACTGTCTTGTTTTTTAATTACATGATCATTGCTACTAGGAGGGCACATGACAGCCTTGTTGGGAATATGTTTTTTAACCAGCAGAAGTAATATAACACCTCATGCTGCAGGGCCTGGTTTCCAATGTTCTGACTGAAACAAAAAAAGATATTTTGTTTCTATGTGTTGTGTATTCTACAGTAATCTTCTTAGGGCTCAGGATTTGCAAGAGTGACTTTACAACTATGGTGAAACAAGAACAAGCTTTTAGTCAAAACAAAGGGGCACGTTATATAAAACCTGAAACACAATAGGAAACAGAGTGCATATTAAACTAAAAGTTACAGTATTTGTGGAAAATAATGCATTATACATCATTCTATAGTAATGCATGCACTGTCACTAGGCATTGTGTAAGATTAACTTCATAATGTGGTATAGAGTTTGGGAGAATTTAAATGATTGAGTTACCTCACAATAGGTTCATAGGTAAATACCAGACCAGGTGCATTTGTTAGCCATTTTATGCTGAGCTAATTTCGCTTTCATTAATGAGAATCAGATTGTTCCTTCTGTTTGTGAGGTCAGCACCTTAACCATTATTCCAGCCCCACAAGCCCTAAGATGTATATGAGACACTATCATGTAGATGTTAATGCTGTACTACAAGGTACTATTTTCTCAGCAGTGCTATTGTTTTGTAACATGGGATGAACTTCAGAGGCAAATAATTATTTACATGCTTCTGTCAGTATCCCTACATACTAGGCAGCCCTGTTTATTTTTTTAACACATTTGTTAATGTCCCTATTCAGGGGTGACCCAGGAGCACTGTCTGGTCAAATGACTTGCTTATAGTCATACAGTAGGGACATGGAAGGTGTGGGCATCAAACCCAGTAACCTTGCCTACAAGAAGCTGCTCATTTCCACCTCAGAGCCTTAATCCTCTGTGGTGACTGCCAGACAGACTTCTGGTTTTCATTACTTCCTTGTATTTCAGAAGTGATCTCAGCACTTAGTCACTGTCTGATGTGTGACTGGACTTTGAATCTGAATGGTAAGTACAAACAGGGCAGCCCTACTAAGCCATAGTGACATTACTGACCACAGTACAGCCTTGACAGAATGTCACATTAATGACATAACTCCTACTGTTTCCTATGTGTGCATATGTATGCGTAAGCGTCTGTATATAATATACGTGTGCATTATATATGTACATGTTTCTGTGTACATACCAAAGTAAATGCTTCAAAAAAATTTTTTTTATGTCATAACTTAAATTGTTTTGGGTGGCCTTATGTAATTATAGCTGACTTATTTACACTCATTCTTATCTTTGCAGTACTCCCACTGTGTGCAAAGTAGATAAGGTACGTGATCTGGTGCTCTTTGAATCAAGCACTGAGATTTTAAAGCTCACTCAAATTTCTTCTGCATATTGCAATTATCTTTGGGGAGTAGTGCACACCAGCATGGTGTGTGAATGTTGTCTCTGAATGTGTAAAGCTTTTTATGATGATTACGTTTATAGACCAGCCCTTTGCAGCAGAGATCACATTACCAATCTCATGTTTACACCATAACATATTTTATGATCACATTAAACAGGTAAATTTACCTTGTTCCAGATGAAAGAACACCCGCAATAAGCTTAGTAGACATAACATTACATTATACTAGATAAAGATGACAAATCTTAATGGATGAAACTATGTCACATTTCGTTTTCAAATATTTGGAGCATAAAATGTTCATATCAGTGGCACTCTAGAAAAGACTTAAGAATCTTTTTACACTATTACATCTATTACACTTTATTTGTAAGATTTATATCTGGTTCAGTACTTGAGAGGGGCGTAAGCCTTGGTCTATCCCTGATCTGTTTGAGATCCTTGTAGTTTTTCATTCTGGGCAAAAATTACCTTCCCTTACGTTACTGGTCATAAAGTTGAGAATACTCTGTCTCAGACTTTTACCTGGGATTTAGCATGTCTAATTGTAATTGATCCATCTGCAGCTAACAAGTAAAGTGGGAAATCAGTCTGTCATCGTATACAAGTGCTAGGTGAAAACTCACATGAAGACATCTGAAGATAAGACAGGAGATCAACAAAACACCTACTGTTTCTTTGATAAGACAATAACTGCTGCAGTCAGGCAGTGAGATGGAAGAGGTTTTGGCTGAGACGATAGTTATTATTAGGTTCATAGGTTCATAGGTGTGTACTAGGCTAATGGCCCTGGAGCCTTTACAAGCCTAGCCCATTGTTTTTGCACTCTTTATCCCTGTTACCTGTTGATCATCAGCTGATCCATTTCTCAACACAAGGATGAGGGTTCACTCAGAGGGGACATCATTCAGACAGCTATCAGGATGGTTTAAAGTTTTCTTTTAGATTTCATGGGCCCTAATGCATGCAATGAGATGGAGGCACCATTTAGTCGAACTAGGAAGGACACATTTACTGAGGTCTGCTGCAGCTGCTAGAAATCGAAAGTGAGTGATTTTTTGGCCAAGGACCAGCTGCTGATGAATTTTGTTATGTGGCCAGTTTGTGGTGAGTAAATCTTAGGGAGGAATCCAACCAGAATCCAAGATATTTGTAAAGTAGACCCTTTTTCCGGTCTACAGCAACTTCAGTATGTTGCACCCTTTGGGAATCTGTTTCATTTTAGAGTGGGTGGTTCTGAATTGAATAGGCTTGTTTGCTGATCAGTAGTTGTAACATCTTTAGCTTCAAACCAGGGAAAGGAAAAATCATTAGTATGTCTGATGTTAATAAAGAGTATTTTTATGACCTGAAATAAGCAGATCATTAACATAAGGCATAGTAAAAGAGAGGTGAAATACCTACAGTCAAGTGATTTATACAGACTACAGGAGCAGTTCAAAGATGAAACTTTATGGCACACCAGTACACAAGGAGTGGAAGAGAGTAATTATAATGCTTACGCTGTGCTGTGAACTGACAAATAACCACTAAATCAGGCCATTTATGTAAGGTGTTTCAGCACAGTGGGTTATCCAGAAAATCACATTCCTTGACAGAGTTCATAAACATGATACACAGGGAGGGGCCTAGAAGGACGTCTACAGCCAATGGTGCTATCAATAAGGAAACAGGTGGTAGTACAACCAAATGATACTATCAATAAGGAAACAGGTGGTACTACAGTCAATGATACTATCAATAATGAAACGAGTGGTACTACAGTCAATTATACGAGCAATAATGAAACGACTGGTACTACAGCCAGTGATGCTAGCAATAAGGAAACAGATGGTACTACAGCCAATGATACTATCAATAAGGAAACAGGTAGTACTACAACCAATGATACTATCAATAAGGAAACAGGTGGTACTACAACCAATGATACTATCAATAAGGAAACAGGTGGTACTACAGTCAATGATACTATCAATAAAGAAACAGGTGGTACTACAACCAATGATACTAGCAATAAGGAAACAGGTGGTACTACAGCCAATGATACTATCAATAAAGTAACAGATGGTACTACAGCCAATGGTACTAGCAATAAGGAAACAGGCGGTACTACAGCCAATGATACTATCAATAAGGAAACAGGTGGTACTACAGCCAATGATACTCTCAATAAAGAAACAAGTAGTACTACAGTCAGTGATACTATCAATAACTAAATGGGTGGTACTACATTCAGTGATACTATCAATAACTAAATGGGTAGCAATAAGGAAACAGGTTGTACTACAGCCAATGATACTATCAATAATGTGGGAGGGTGGCCTAATGGTTAAGGTGTTTGCCTTACAAATGCAAGGTACAGGGTTTGAATCTCACAAGGGATAATTGGCTAGGCTTAAAATGGCTCGCAAGGGCAGTTAGCTTAGTACTAATCTATGAACCTATGAACCTATAAGGAAACAGGTGGTACTACAGCCAATGATACTATAAATAAGGAAACAGATGGTACTACAGCCAGTGATACTAACAATAAGGAAACAGGTGGTACTACAGTCAGTGATACTATCAATAACTAAATGGGTGGTACTACAGCCAGTGATACTATCAATAAAGAAACAGTTGGTACTACAAAGAATGATACTACCAATAAGGAAACAGGTGGTACTACAGCCAATAATACTATCAATAAGGAAACAGGTGGTACTACAACCAATGATACTAGCAATAAGGAAACAGGTGGTAGTACAACCAATGATACTATCAATAAGGAAACAGATGGTACTACAGCCAATGATACTATCAATAAAGAAACAGATGGCACTACAACCAATGATACTAGCAATAAGGAAACAGGTGGTACTACAGTCAATGATACTATCCAGAAGGAAACAGATGGTACTACAGCCAATGATACTATCAATAAAGAAACAGATGGTACTACAACCAATGATACTAGCAATAAGGAAACAGGTGGTAATACAGTCAATGATACTATCAATAAGGAAAAGGTGGTACTACAGCCAATGATACTATCAATAAGGAAACAGATGGTACTACAGCCAATGATACTATCAATAAAGAAACAGATGCTACTACAACCAATGATACTAGTAATAAGGAAACAGGTGGTACTACAGTCAATGATACTATCAATAAAGAAACAGGTGGTACTACAGCCAATGATACTATCAATAAAGAAACAGATGGTACTACAGTCAATGATATTATCAATAAAGAAACAGGTGGTACTACAGCCAATGATACTATCAATAAGGAAACAGATGGTACTACAGCCAATTATACTATCAATAAAGAAACAGATGGTACTACAATCAATGATACTAGCAATAAGGAAACATGTGGTACTACAACCAATGATACTATCAATAAAGTAACAGATGGTACTACAGCCAATGGTACTAGCAATAAGGAAACATGTGGTACTACAACCAATGATACTATCAATAAAGTAACAGATGGTACTACAGCCAATGATACTATCAATAAGGAAGCAGGTGGTAATACAGTCAATGATACTATCAATAAAGAAACAGGTGGTACTACAGTCAATGATACTATCAGTAAAGAAACAGATGGTACTACAGCCACTGATACTAGCAATAAGGAAACAGGTGGTACTACAGCCAATGATACTATCAATAAGGAAACAGATGGTACTACAGCCAATTATACTATCAATAAAGAAACAGATGGTACTACAACCAATGATACTAGCAATAAAGAAACATGTGGTACTACAACCAATGATACTATCAATAAAGTAACAGATGGTACTACAGCCAATGGTACTAGCAATAAGGAAACAGGTGGTACTACAACTAATGATGCTAGCAATAAGGAAACAGGTGGTAGTACAGCCAACGATACTATCAATAAGGAAACAGATGGTACTACAGCCAATGATACTAGCAATAAGGAAACAGGTGGTACTACAGCCAATGATACTATCAATAAAGAAACAGATGGCACTACAACCAATGATACTAGCAATAAGGAAACAGGTGGTACTACAGCCAATGATACTATCAATAAGGAAACAGATGGTACTACAGCCAATGATACTATCAATAAAGAAACAGATGGCACTACAACCAATGATACTAGCAATAAGGAAACAGGTGGTACTACAGCCAATGATACTATCAATAAGGAAACAGATGGTACTACAGCCAATGATACTATCAGTAAAGAAACAGATGGTACTACAGCCAATGATACTAGCAATAAGGAAACAGGTGGTACTACAGCCAATGATACTAGCAATAAGGAAACATGTGGTACTACAACCAATGATACTATCAATAAAGTAACAGATGGTACTACAGCCAATGGTACTAGCAATAAGGAAACAGGTGGTACTACAACTAATGATGCTAGTAATAAGGAAACAGGTGGTAGTACAGCCAACGATACTATCAATAAGGAAACAGATGGTACTACAGCCAATGATACTCTCAATAAAGAAACAAGTGGTACTACAGTCAGTGATACTATCAATAACTAAATGGGTGGTACTACAGCCAGTGATACTGTCAATAAGGAAACAAGTGGTACTACACTCAGTGATACTATCAATAACGAAATGGGTGCTACTACAGCCAATGCTACTAGCAATAAGGAAACAGGTGGTATTGAGGATACTGTGTCTAATGCTATCATAGGATCATAGGATCATAGGAGTTTACTAGACAAATGGCCCTGGGGCCCTTACAAGCCAAACCAAGAGTATATCTGCAAAAATAAACCTTAGTCAGCACCTGTCACCCCTGTCATTGAGAGACACAGGTGGAACCCCTGGGACGAATTTGTGGTTTTCCATCCACTCATTAAGGTTGCGGTTGAAGAGGGTCAGCGAGGTGCTCTGTTTGACGTGTATGGGAAGTCTATTCCAGAGACAGGGTAGCCTCTGGGAGACAAACCTATCTCTCCAGCAGGCTTTGTTAATGTCACATATTAGGTTCAGGCCTTTTGAGCAGGTAGTGCGTGAGGAGTTAGACTTACAGATACGGAGCATCACTAGTAGGCCAGGGTCTGAGATTGCCTTGTGGGTGAGACACAGATCACCCCTGCACAATCTGTATGACAGCAAGTAGTAATAGTGATTTGATCCTGAATGCATAGGATAGGTGTTGGAGGACATGGATTCTCTTTGTGAGGTATTTCAGTGCCCTTTCCAGTTGATGCAAATGTTTGGAGAGGTACATACCAAATGAGCCATAATACTCAATTATTGGTCTAATGACGGAGGAGTATAGAAAGGTAATAACCTCCTTTTTTCTGGATGCAATCCCCTTACTTATGTGATAAACTAAGTAAAAGGCTTTTTTACCACTGCAGCTACATGATGGCCGATTGCGAGGTTGTTATCAACCCGAGTGCCCAGGTCTCTCCCCACAGGTTGTGTGCTTAGGGGGTTGCCACTGATGTGGTAATCAGTAGGGGTCATGTTTTTGCCAAATGGTATGATGCTACTTTTTTTGCATTTAGCTTGAGGCCATGAGTTTGGCACCAGTCATTAGTTGCTGTGAGACCCTGATGTAGTATGTTAACATCATTTGGGGAGTCAATGACAGCACCCAACTTACAGTCGTTGGCAAACGTGGTGAGCCACAGGCCCCTTGCCTTTGCCTGTACCTCTGAGAAATAGATGCAAAACAGTAGATGTCTCAGGACAGAGCCCTGGGGAGCTCCATTAATAACAGGTCTGCTATTGGAGGTGAAGGTGCCTATTTTGACTTTGAGGGTCTTGTCGGTGAGCCAGTTGGCCACCCACCTGATAAGATAAGGATTTACACCAAGTTGTGTCAGCTTTTCGATGATGCCTGAGTGGGGGATTGTGTAAAAGGCCTTGACAAGTCAAGATAAGCTCTATGACTTTCCCTCATCCAGGGCCTTGGTGACAGACTCAAAGAAGTCAACCAGGTTCAACAGGCAAGATCTGCCCTTGATGAATCCAAACTGGGTGGGTTCATGTGCTTGGAGATTGCCTATGTCCTTGTTTATGTGATCCATAATAATACGCTCCATGTTTTTACAGATCAGACTTGTTAAGCTAATGGGGCGATAGTTTCCAGGGTCAGTAGTGGCACCACCTTTGTGCAAGGGGATGACAATGGCAGTTGCCAACTCTTCTGAAATGAAGCCAGTACTTAGGCAGTGGTTGAAAAGGGTGCTCAATGGTGAAGCCAGTTCTTGCTGGAGATAGTGTAGAATACATCTAGGGGATACTATCAGGTCCCATGGAAACTGTGTTTTTGCCTTGGATAGGGCCTGTAACACTTGATCTATGGAGATGTGAGGTGCAGGACAAGTATTTGGGATGTAGAAAGGGCTTTTGGGGGGGACAGGGGGGTGTAGTTTGCACTGAACCTATATGCTAGCAGGTTGGCTAACTCAACACGATCAGTGTAAGTGATACTGTTAAGTACTAATTCGGAACAAACCTGGGCTTTGTCACAGAGGTTCCTGACGTAACTGAAGAAGGCTTTATGGTTTCCCTTTGTTATGGAGGCTAGTTTCAATTCAAAATTGGCCATGGAGGTTTTCACTAGTGATCTAATTTGCTTGTTGAGGCTAAGGAGGGAGTTTTTCCAATTTGGAATTTGTTCCCTTTTACCCTTGGACAACAGTTTCTTCCTTTTGTTGTAAAGCCTGTTGATAGAAGATGTCCACCAAACAGGTTGTTTTCCTTGAGGAGCAGGTTTTAGTTCTATTGGGTATGGCTGAGTCCATGCAGTTGTACAGGTGCTTGTATACTGCATTGGTGTACTGCTCAGCATAGTTGTTTGCATCCTCTGGAGGGGGTGGTGGTGTGAAGCTACAGATACCCTCCCTTAGAAGGTTGTAGTCAGCTTTTGAGAAGTTGATTTCAGCGCGGGGGGGGGGGTCTTGGGTGGGATTGAATCTTCGAATGAGACAGTCCGATGATCTGATCTAATCAGGGAAGGACATACTATGTGAGTGGTGCAGTGGTCACCCATGTTGGTGAGAACCAAGTCCAGAATGTTATCTCTCCTTCTGGGGGGATGAGACGAGCTGGTCTAGTGCATTAGAATTGATGAAGTCGAGGAATCATTGAGAAAATGCATTAGTACAAGAATAATTCACCCAGTCTATGGTGGGGTAGTTGAAGTCACCAAGGATCAGGGTGTTAGGGGGTACCTTGATGGAGTCTAGTAGATCCAGGTAAGAGGAGTGGGTGTCCTGAGTCATGGATGGGGGTCTATAGCTAGCTATAACTTGGATGGGTGTCTTGTCAACTGTCAGTTGTACCTGGAGTCGTTCCAGTGTGTCATGCTGGCAAACCAGTCTGGAGGTGTGCCTGTCCTTGATGAAGATGGAGATGCCACCATCCTTACAAACCAGTCTGGAGGTGTGCCTGTCATTGATGAAGATGGAGACTCCACCATCCTTCGTCTTCCCGATTTCATTTATGTTAGAATTTGGCAAATTTGGCATATTTGGGAAGCTATTCAGTTATATGATTAGATAATATTCTGTCAAGGATTTCAGATAGGACTAGCAGGAAAGAAAGACCAGGCTGTATTTACTGGGCTTGGTAGGAGTGGAACTTTCATTGTTAGAAAAGGGGACAGCTAAGTGATTTTCCATTAAGATAGGAGCATGCATAATGATTACGTGAGACATGGAACATATGTGCTAAAGGCCTGACAATGATGTTAGTAGGCATTTTAAGAAACTAACTATGTAGAAAGATCTCTTCTTAGAATGTTAACTTTGTATGGTTTTTGGTGTAATAGCATTTTCTATCTAAATCTGATGGCTGAAAAGTGGAAAAGGGTGGACAGTGAAGTTTAGGGCTGGGTGATGAGATAGCATTTGGGAAAGACAGCAGAATTATCAAAGAATCATCATCATCATCCCCTTTTTCCCATTTACATGGGGTTGGGGTATCGTATTAACTGTCGCCAACTCTCTCGATTCAGTGCCACTCTCCTGCCTTCTTCAACACTCATGCCTGACTGTCACAGATCTTTCACACAATCCATCCACCTCTTTGCTGGACGCCCTCGCTTCCTCTTACCTTCTTCCTGTCTGTCCCAAATCTCCCGCACCAGATTGTTTTCTGCTTTTCTACACATGTGCCCAAACCATCGTAATCTGTTTTCTTTGATCTTTTCTGCAACTGGAGCTACTTTGGCTTCTGCTCTTATGTCCTCATTTCTTCGCCTGTCCTGCAGTGTGCATCCTACCACCTTTCTCAAGCACTTCATTTCCATCACCTCTAGCTTCTTCAGCTGTTCTGCCTTTACTGCCCAGGTTTCTGTACCATACAGTAGTACTGGTCGCACAGCTGTCTTGTACGCCTTACTTTTCAGCTTCTTTGGCATTCTTCTGTCATATACTACACCTGATACTCTATGCCAGTTGACTGCAGCCCCTCTGATTCTAGCTTTGACCTCTTCATTCAGACTACCCTTCTCCTCAACCACCCCTCCCAGATACTTGAAGCTGTTTACCTGTTTCACTATCTTCCCATCTATCTCTATTCTCAGCTTCTTCTGATTTCCCCAATCTGCTGCCATTACCACTGTCTTATCTGTGCTTAGTTTCATCCCATGTGCCTTCAGATTTGCATTCCATTCTCCTATCCTTTGCTGAAGTTCTAGATCAGGGTCTGCCTGTACTGCCACATTGTCTGCATACAGCAGCTTTGTTGCACTGACCCCTCCAACCTGTTTGCTGATGTAGTCCATTACCAGTATGAACAGCAGTGGGCTCAGAGCTTAACCCTGGTGTACACCCACTCCCACTGGGAACCCCTCAGTGAGGCCAAACACTGTTCATACTTGAGTTACTGGGTCCTTTTACATAGCCTGTACTAATTCTACCAATGTTTCTGGGACTTCAAACCACCGCAGTCCTGTCCAGATCAGCTTTCTTGGGACCTTGTCATATGCTTTCTCCAAGTCTAGGAAAGCCCAGTTTGACTCTCTCCTCTTCTCTAGTTTCTTCTCAAGTATCTGTCTCAGTGCAAACATCGGGTCAATTGTGCTGCATCCTGATCTGAATCTGAACTGTTCATCTCCCATCTTACATTCTATTATTCTGCGTATCCATTTATCAATCACCCTCTCCAGAACTTTCATGCAATGTGGTAGGAGTTTGATGCCTCTGTACTGTCCACAGTTGTGGATGTCCCCTTTGTTCTTGTACACTGGCACGAGTATGCTTATTCTCCAGGCATCTGGGATACGCCTTTCTCTCCACACTGCAATTAGTACCCTCAGGAGCCATTTCTCCCCTAGCTCACCCAGCATCTTTATCAGATCTGCTGTGACCTCATCTGAGCCTGCTGCTTTCCCTGACTTCATTTTCCTTAGTGCTGCTCTTACTTCTTCTAAGCTGGGCTCCTCTTCTACTCTCATTGTAGGCTGTTTCTGGGGCAGTACCACTTCTGTGGGGTTTTCTTCATTCAGAAGCTGCTGGAAATACTCCTTCCATCTGCCTTTGATGTCCTGTGGGCTGGTAAGCAGGTTGTTGCTGGAATCCCTTATGAAGGGTGTCTGACTATCTTCTTTATCTTTCTGTCTTTGCCTTGCAACCTGATATAGTTTCTTTGTGCCCCTTACTGAGTCACTTTCCAGAAGCTGATAGAGTGCCTCTGATGCCCTATTCTTTGCTATTGCAACTTCTTTCTTAGTTTCTTTGTTAGCCAACCAGTAGTCCTTCCTAGCTTGGTCAGTCTTTTCAATCTCCCACTTCTTCCTGCACTCCTTCTTTCGTTTGATTACTTCCTGCACTTCTGCATTCCACCACCAGCTTTCCTTATGTACCTTATTTCCAGAATTATTAAAGAAGGTGCTTTTAAATGATTCTGCTAACAGATTGGGGTTAAACGAAGGGCATTATGGAAGGCTGTAATATCGGTTAGACTGATTCTTTTTTTAAACACCTTTATTGAATTAGCCCTTGTAACACAGATAAATTTACATTTATATGAAAGTAATCAAACAGTATTAACAAGTTCACATTTACAAACATTCTACTTCACATATATTGTTATATATCATGTAACCTAAGTAACATTACATAAATTATTCAATTCTTGCCCTTTTTTTAACTCTCCACAAACTACATAACTTCATTCTCTTCTACACAGTGTCTACCTCTACCCACACCTCACAACTAAAAATTATGTTGTTCCACACAGCTCTACCCTCCTTGTACTCGTCAACCACTTAACATCCTATCAGTATCAGCTAAGTAACTACTATACCTCCCACACCCCTAGTTAGCCTTAGCACCACCAAACACTACACACTAACTTCAAAAATCATCTCAAACTTCTACAACATTACTTATATACGGTATCTCCCATACAAATACATCCAACCATACTCAAAATCTCAAACATTACTAAGGTACACCATGCTCCTATCTAAACTCACAAATACTCTAACTTACTTTACTTCCCAAATAGGGTTGTCACCTTTCGTTGTGGGTAAAGCCATACCCCTCACATCACCAGTAACCCCGCCCACCCAGCCCCTCTCCCGCCCATACTCCACCCATTTTGTGATGTCGCGATTATATCACCTGGTGGGGAACGCCCTCTTTTTCCATTCCTGCTACCTGTTTTCAGCTGATTTACTATGCTTTTCTGTAAAAAAGCTTAGTAAATTGGCCAATTTACAAACTCCGATAGTCTGTTTCCTTTTTTGAAACAGAATATTGGAGTTTGTACAGTGTTTTCCGGACTACCGGAGAATCAGTTTGATTTCCAGATAATCTGGAAAAAAAAATGGAGGGGTGGCAACCCTATTCCCAAATAAAACTCAGTGGTGACATTCACCCCACCCCTGTCCCCAAATATACTCAGCAACAACCCATCCTTCCCACTCCACCCCCTTACTCTAGAATTCCTACCTCCCAAAGACTCCACCCTCCTGCTACTTAACATGAACCTAAGGAGCACAGTCAACAAGGTCCATGATCTTCATGCCTCCCTATCCCTATATTCCCCTGATATCACTGTACTTACCGAAATCTGGCTAAAACCTGAACTCAAAAGCAATGAAGTTCTCCCTCTGGGTTGCAACATACATAGATGTGATAGAAAACACAAGTGTGCCGTGGAGGGGGAATAGACATAATGCACAAACAAAATTAAAACTAGAACTTATTGCTCCAAACAACCCTGAATAAGCAATACTGAAATATGATTTACATAATTAGAAATTAACATAAATAAACATCTAATAATAATTGCTATTTATATTCCACCCATTAATAACCCAAACACAATTGAGCATATACTTCACTGGATATCCTTAACTTTCTCACAAGAAACCATCATTATGGGTGACCTCAATACTGACTAGTTCTCCTATAACTCTGAAAATCCCACTACTTTCATCAACCTACGTGGCTTTTCACAGGTTATGCAAACAGCAACTAGAACTAACAAAAACACCAAATGACAATCTATACTAGATTGGATCCTCACCAACAAACCCTCACTAGCCTTCCAGTCAGGTTGCCTCCCCAATAGCATTAGCGATCATTTCCCCACCTATTTGTGCAGACATCATCTTAACCCCTCCTGACAAACTTGTTTTCATCTAATTTGCAACAAAAAGAACTCTAATAGTCAAACATTTCTCTCACTATTACAACTCTGTAATTGGACACCACTTAAAACCCTCCCTCTTGACAGACCGGTACACTATTTTGACACTACCTTCCTTGACATTCTAAATATCCTAGCCCCCTGTTGAACTGCCAGAATAAAATCTAACTATGCTCCATGGCTAACAAACAACACTAAAAATCAACTAAAACAAAGAGACATAGCCTGGACACTCTGGCACACCAACAAAAATCAAACTAACCTAAATCAGTACAAAACACTTCGCAACAAAGCCAAGTCCCAGCTCAAACTTGACAAAAAAAACATACTATTCTGTTACGCAGCAACAGCACCACAACAATCTCAGGAAATTCTAGTCCACCATAAAAAAAACTCCTTCAACCAGGTAATGCAGCCATCCCTGTCCCCTCTGTAAGATTATAAATAAGTATAAAATAAATCCAGTTAAATGCAGAAACAGAGTTTAGTAATATGTGACTGGCATCCATACTAAATGACCTTGGCTTAAAAAAATAATGAACTTGCTTATGAGTATATTACACACACATCAAGAAAGCTGACTTCTTACAGATATGATAAAAATGTAATTTGCTTTCTTTAAAGAACTGACAACAGGACATGTTTTTCTAAGAAAGTTTAAAAAAACAACAGGACATGTATTTATCCACAAGGCTTTTCCTTAAAAATATGCTTTTCTCCACTTATCAGCATTTGCACAAGAACAGATGTGTCAGCATTTGCGTCATCAAGGCAGTATCTTTCCAAAACCAAGAGGGTGTGTGTTTAACTAAAAAAATATATAAAGTCTGTATTAAATCTAGTTATGTTAGGGGTATGGTAGGGACACATTTGTCCTGAGGTAAATGTTATATCTCTCACATCATCTGTACTATATGAGAAGTAAAGTAGAACATTTTTCTGAAGCTGTAACAGAAGTACGTGTGGTTTATTATAAAAGTTATTGGTTACTGTTCTTAAAGACAGGTGCTGCAAAGTATATTCTGCAAGTTTCTGTATGCAACAGACTGTGAATGCAACTATAACCAGATTTGGATTCCAGCCAGCAAGACTGAGTGTCTTAAGAAGACTTCAAATCCATCACAGTAAGCATCAGAGTAACAGCACAGTGCTGTAGCACCTTAAAATTAATTTTTCAATGGCGAGCCAGCCAGGAGTTGAACCTAGAATCTTCTGATCACCCTCAAATACCTCAAACACTGAAAGCATTGCTACTCAATTCAACACTTTCTTTATAAATTCTATTTTCTCACTTACCAACCCCCATCTCAGTACTCCTCCAGTTTTCCAAACAATATCCAACAATACCAACAACTCCTTCTCCTTCAAACCTGTTCAAACCCTCACCATAAAAAAATTTCCAAACTTAAACCCACATCCCTTGTGGTGAATAACCTACCTTTGGAATTCCTAAAAGGAGCAGCAGATGCCATTGCCTATCCCATCACTATTCTGATCAACAGCTATGTCTCTCAGAATACTATAGTCCCTCTAGCTGTAAAATATTTTATATTATCCGCTTACACAAAGGGAGCAACTCTACCGAGCTCTCTAACTACAGACCCATAGCTATCTTACCACACCTTTCCTAAACTCTAGAAAAATGTGTCCACAAGCAGCTTTTAAACTACCTGCTATCCAGTAACTTCTTAGCTAACACACAGCATGGGTTCTGCCCATGCCATAGCACCACATCTGCCCTGCTAAGCTGCACCAACACCTTCATCCACCCTAGGAATAATGGACAACTCGTTTCTTCCATTTTCCTGGATCTCTCAAAAGCCTTTGATATTGCATCTTATCAGAAACTACTTGACCTTTCAACTCTAAAATATAGCCACTCTTCCTTAGCATGGTTCCACAACTTCTTATGTGGCCACCAGCAAGCAGTCAAACGGCAACAGGAACTCTCTCCCTATTTCCATTCAGCTTGGCGGTGCCCAAAGGATCTATCCTAGGTCCCTTACTTTTTAGTATTTTCACCAACAGACTCCACTCGTCTGCCCTCCTAGCCACCATTGTTCAATATGCAGATTATATCTGTGCTGCACCTTCCCTAAAACAACTAGTATCTACAGTACAACAGTCTTTCTTCACAGTCAGATCATGACTATGTGAATCACAACTGATTCTGAAACCTTCCAAGACTAAACTGATGCTGTTTCACCCCAGCAAACCATGGGACCACCAAACTCCATTCCAAATACATTCCCCCAACAACACCATAATATCAGCCGTAACACAAACAAAATTATTAGGTGTAATAATCAACAATAGTTTAAAACTTGACTTATACCTTTCACAATCCATCAAGAAGCACATAAACTAGGCTCACTGTATAGAATCAAACCCTTCCTTACCAAGAATACTAGACAAGACAATGCCAGAACTCATCTTCTTTCCACCCTACTATATGCCTCTCCTATCTCCACAAACCTAAGTAAAACCGATCTAACTAAACTCGAAACCTGCTAGAATAAAACTACAAAATTCGCCACTAGCACACCACATAGGTCCCACCACTGCTCTGCCCTACATCAACTAAACTGGCTAGAAGTATCTAATCACTTAACTTACACTCAACTTACTTTTGCTCACCAACTTGTACACCAACCCGATATAGCCCCCTCACTTCAACTAATGCTTCAACTTTATACTAAGACTTGTACATGTTGATCTTCTTACAAATCTTAAATTACACATCTCCAAATCCAATAACAAGGCTAGAGACTCTCTCTTATCTAATTATGTCTCCAAAATATGGAATAGTCTTCCTCAACCCATAATAACCACTGCTGACCCATCTCACTTCATAAAACCTATAAAAGACTTCCTCAGTAACAATTGGCTCTGCTCATGTTCCACTCCTGGCTAAAGCCTTCTACCATCCAACAGCTCAAACTATTCTTTTCTCATTTTATATCAGCCACATGTATTTCTAAACCTACGTACTTATTACGGGTTCATATTACGTTATCGAAAGATAATGTAGTTGAATGATCAAAACTTCGAAATGGCAGTATTTCGAAGCTTGTATTGTGGGGGGCTGCATCCCCCCTAAATATATATTCCAACTCCGAGATTGCACTACAGTGAGGAAAGGGCAAATATTCCAATCTTCACTGTACTGCGATCCCACAATACAATCTTTGAAATGCTGCCATTTCGAAGTTTTGATTGATTATGTTATCTTTTGATAACGTAATAGGAAACCACTTATTACATAACCTGCTAACCTCCTCTTACTGTTCATCACAATTCTCACCTCAAACTACTCTTCACTTACTATCCTCTTTCTGCTATATACTAACTCCCTCTGTCCCCCTTCTCACCTATAATTCATCCATTTCTCTACCTCTGTCCTGATAATCTTTCCTCCTTCTTCTGCTCTCTTCTATACTAACCTCGCTCTTGACTCTTCTGTCAGTCTCACTGTAATGACAATACTGCATAATTTCCAAAATTGGAAATCATGCCCCCCATCTGTACTCTATTACTTTTTCATTACTGCTGTTTAGAGTATATTTTGGATCACATTCTTACCAGAACTTTATGAACAATTTGTAAATTACTTTGTAATCTCTGTGACTCAATGTGCTTTCATGATGTGTGTATTTAGAGTCTACTGAAAATTTTTGTAACTAGTGTTTACTGTAATTTTTTTGTAACTTGTCTCTGGAGCTTTTCTCCCTGGGTCTCTGCTGAAAATGGGCTCTCACCAAGTCAGACTATCCTGGTAAACAAAAGTAAATAAATAAAAATAAATAAAATTTTAAACAAGAAACATCTTTATTAAACCATCATTTATGACATAGGCAATCATACAATTATATAAATGAAAACAAACTACACCTACACAATCCCAGTTGCAAGCATTTTATATCACAAACCATACTGACACACTCCCAGTTGCATACATCACTTATAATTAGCCCAATTATTTTCAGTCAAACATTACATAGCTCATTTAAGTCCTCCCTGCTTTTAAACCTCATTCCTCTCCTGTATGTTTTATTCCCATAATTCATATTTTTTTTCTTATGCAGTTTGCTCCTACTTTTTTCTAAAGATCTCAATTCTAGTGGTTTTATTTATGTTACTATATTCACTACTTCTAGTATAGTTGGTTTAGATTCTGATTTCCATTTTATAGTAATTATTTTGGCAGCCACTATAACATAAGGCCTTACCATGTCTAGACAATCCCGATTCTGTATCATAGCTCAGAAAAATCATCTCTGTTGTCACACCAATCTAGCCACCCAGCATCTCCAACAGTGCATCCCGCAGGGAATCCTTAGAATCCACCAACTCACTGCACTTCCAGAAAATATGTTCCCAATTACCCTTTTTCTTCCCTGTCACACCTCCAACATTTACTGTCTATCTGAGGGAAAAATTCTCTTCAGTCTACATGGGGTATAAAAATATCTATAAAAACATTTCCTAGAAAATAATCCTAACTCTTCTAGATTTTGTTGCATTTTTGGGAAACATTCATGTATCCTCCAATGGTTTCTTTGTGAATTGTTTATCCAATCTCTCTTCCCATTCCTTTCTTACTTCCTCTGATTGATTCTTATAGTTATCATGCAGTATTTTATATGCTTTACTAATTATTCCTTTTTTAATGGCAGTCTCTAACCTGCAGTCCAAATAAATTCTTGGCATCTTCCCATTCTATCATCTTTCCCTATCTAGTTATTTTCTCCCAATATCTTGATTCTTTTGGCAGTTTTCTGCAATAAATTGCAACCCGCTCTTGCCTATTGTCTATATCCCTAATTGCAGTCATCCCTATCGGCAGAATCTCCTTTCTCCATTCCTACATTGGCTTAGTTTTTAGGATACTTTCTGCTACTTTATAGTATAATATTATGTATGATTATTGTTATTATCCTTAAAGGCCTGTATCTGAAATCCCAGTCTCTCCTTGTTTCTTGAGTTTCTCCCGTTTCATCATAATTCCTTTCCACTTAGAATTATAGCTTTCTGCTTGTGCGATATATAGGAGCCTAGCCTTAACTGTGTAGCTCTGAAATACCCCATTCAAATAGGGTAATTCATCTCCACCCTTGGTAAAACTGATTCTGGTGTCTCTCAATGTGTTTTTTAAGCCTATATAGTACTTATCTAGCATGTCAAAGGAAATATGATTGCCACCACACCTCTCAACTGTCCAGATTTTCACAGACTGTCCAGATTTTTGCTTCATATTTTTGGTCAGTTTCTCATAAAATTATGTTTTTTTCTAATAAATCACTGATGACCGAAGTCTGAAAATGTTGATGTTTGAGTTTTAGACTTCATACACTTCAGAAAATCCATGCTAATGCAAAACCTGTTATTCTATCAACTTTCTAAATATTTTAAGAACAATATTTAAAAATTGTCCCTATTTTTAGGCCTTTGTTCCCCCTCCCCCCATTATTTATGTCTTTGTCCAGATTTCTTGTTTTACGAGACTAAGAGGTATGATTGCCACCTGTATACAAAAAAGTTTTATTCAGCAAGATTTCCTTTCGATATTGCTTTCTTAGCTCAATGAATAGTTAGAAGACTTCAGAGGATTTAAATTCCTTCTAGGCCTCCTCCCTGAGTATTGTTTTCTGATTATAGTGCTTAGAGATTCACGTACATCCTATGATCTTTCTTTCGATGTTAGAGAAGTATTCTTTGAGGTAACAGAGGAACTCACGGGATGATGGGGTAGCTAAGGTCTTGTTTTATGCTGGCAAGTATCCAGCTGGTGCTGCTGAATTAACAGGCTTCCAAATAAAATCTTTACTGCTGGCATATTTTTCCATTTTTATGAAAATACCACCACAGAAAGACAGTGGCCAGTCATAGACAATGGGAATACACCTCAGCTGATAATCCTTCAATTGCATTACTAAAGGACTAATCTTGCAGTGAATATTTACCAAAGACTTGGACAAGCCTAGTGCATTCATGAACACATGCATGAGTTTCAGATCCCTAAGTCTAGGTGTAAAACATTTATTTATTTATTATTTGTTAAGACGGACTAGTCAGTCAACATGAAATTCTCTGGGTAGTTGCAAAGTATGTAAATGACAAAGCCAAAGCTACAATCCATGGATTTAGTTTATGAGACATAATCTCTTCCCTTACTTCTTACTCTCAGTATATAAATTTAGTGATGTCCTAAAAGTAAATAAGAGGCATGCTGTTTAACCATTAGTCATATCTTGTTCCAGATTTGTTTGTTTGTTATCTGGGTAGGCAGACTGGTCTGATGACTGTTTTCTGCAGTGACCTTGACCAGCAGCAATAACATTTACAGTGTACAATAAAAGATTATAATAACATTTACAGTGTACAGTAAAAGATTACAGTGTGTATAACAGCTGTTAGAAAAAATACACATACAGGTGAAAGATATAGTCTCAAAAGCAGTACAGATCAAAATCCAAAAATATCACTCTGAAATAGAAACCAGTTTTGTATCACAATATATGCAAAGGTCATCTGAAGGAGGGTCACATGAACAGACTCAACCTATCCTGCAGTTCACAGATTTTCACTACACCCACAGTACAGTGTAGTTCTATCAGAAAGCAGTGTGAATCTACATAGATTAAAAAAAACTGTTATAACCAGTAGGTGGGCCTCGGTAATAAGTGGGGGCGTGGGGGGGGGGGTATCAACAGCATCAGAACTGGAAAGGAAGGACAGAATAATAAAAAAGTTTAGTCCTTGTGTTTTTTAATCACTTCCAGATTATACTCTGAGCTAAGTAAGTAAGCAGTAAACAAGTAATCTTGGTGCACGCTCAACTCCTAAACTGTACGTAATCTTGGCAGAAGCTACGTAATATAGGTAGATATTACATCACACATCTTTCCCTCAGTTTCCATTTTTTATATTTAGTTCTAATTGCAAGCTATGCAAGCTAGTTGATGTTAGCCCCATGGGCTATGTATTCCAAACACAATGTTGCAAAAGGAATTAAGTTTTAAGAACATTTTGAAGATCAGGCAAGAGATCACAGCTTAGAAAACTATATGACAATGACTACATTAAGAAGTCTCATAACCTATTTGTGTGACTGAAATTCTATAGTCCCAGTACTGTGTTTATGAGAAAACATTGAACTTTCAAAAGGTGTACAAGGTGTTTTCATTAGGTAGTAATAAAAAAGATGATGTTTATTCGATAGCTGTCAGAATCAAGTGTCATATACAGTTATCCGACTTACTTTCTTGCATCTTCCCAATATTATATGTAGCATTAGATGAGTGGTCTCAACTACTGCCCTAGTTATCAAGGGGCATTATAATTAAAGCTAAGATTGCTATGTATAACTTAGAATGCCCGTTTTGAGTGCACACGCATTAATTCCAGGTGTTTCTTTCTTGACCTAATACTGTATTGATCTCTTTTTTAGAGCAGGTCATGACAAATAAAACTAAGACTTGTTAATCCTACCCTCTGTTAAAAAAAAAAGAAATGTCACAGTGTAAGTGCACTGTAATTCTGTATGTAATATGCTTCGGCTACTGTGATATGCCCAATGGATTGCATATAGTGTAACTGTTAAGCAAAAATAGTAGTCTAAAATGTATATTTATGAAATCTTCCTCTTCTTTTAAACTGATATCATTAAATTAATTGTTGTGTTCTTATTCTGTTTTGTATCTACCTGAAAATGAATTGTTAGGGTCTATATTATATAAACGAAGAAGTAAAATCTCCACTCACCTTTCATCGACCCCTATTTCCTGAAGCTGCACAACACTGTACTGTCAAATCACAGACTTCTTTCCAAGGGAAAGAAATTGGTAGCCCAAACACACATACCACCTTCTTCTTCTTCTTCTTTCGGCTTTTCCCAGTTAGGGGTCGCCACAGCGGATCATCTGTCTGCTCATGATTGGCAGTGGAGTTTTACAGTGTCGAGTTGCCAGCCCAGTGCCCAACCTTCCACAGAAGGCACATACATGCACACACTCACACCTAGGGCCAATTTAGATTGTCCAATCCACCTACTGCATGTCTTTGAGATGTGGGAGGAAACCAGAGCACCCGGAGAAAACCCACGCGACCACAGGGAGGACATGCAGACTCCGCACAGAAGGCACCCTAGTCGAGAATCGAACCGGAGAACCACTTACTGTGAGGTGGCAACACTAACCGCTGCATCACCGTGGCCGCCCCGCATACCCTAACTAAATATACTAATGCCAAGATCGCACTACAATCTGGAAAAGGGCAGATTTAACAGAACGGCCAACTGATTTCTTTCCCTTGGAAAGAAATCAGTGATTTGGCCTTTCGATGTTGTACAGCTTCGGGAAAAAGGGGTCGATCAAAGGTAAGTCGAGATTTTACGCCTTCGTTTATATAATATAGACCCAATTGTTATACTGTTATCTCTTACTATACTTTGTATCTGGATTATTATGACTGAAAATGGTCACCTGATCAGCCCACCTACCTAATCAGCAAATAATCAGACAAAGAAAGGAAAATAAAGTTTGTAATCAAAATGGACAGTGCTCTTCCAAACACATATGCCGCTACATTTCTTTATGTGACTAAAAAATTGCCGTCAGATCACAGTTAGATCTACTGGGCCTAAACCTTCCAGCAGCACCCTTTCATCTCTGGTATTGATAGCAATGTTACCTCATACTTTGTCAACTTCCATGAGATCATTCAGCTTTACCTTTGAATTAGATTACACATAACAAAGGGCCCAATATTGAGTCCTGTGGTAGTCCACAGGTCAATGTGCTGTGTCCCAGATAATTCCTGTGGTACTCCACTAGTCATATGCACTATGTCTGAGGTACTCCACTGGTCGCAAGCACTATGTCTGAGAGTATTCCTGTGGTACTCCACAAGTCATGTGTACTGTGTCTGAGAGTATTCCTGTGGTACTCCACTGGTAATATGCACTGTGCTTGAGTGTTCAAGTGGTACGTCATTGATCATGTTCACTGCATCTGTGAGTATTCCTGTGGTACTCCACAAGTCATGTGTGCTGTGTCTAATAGTATTCCACGGGTAATATGTACTATGTCTAGGAGTACTCCTGGGGTACTTCACTGTGTCTGAGAGTATTCCTGTGTTACTCCACTGGTCACATGCACTGTGCTTGAGAGTATTCCTGTGGTACTCCACTGGTAATATGCACTGTGCTTGAGTGTTCAGGTGGTATGTCACTGATCATGTTCACTGCGTCTGTGAGTATTCCTGTGGTACTCCACAAGTCATGTGTGCTGTGTCTGAGAGTATTCCTGTGTTACTCCACTGGTCAAGTGTGCTGTGTCTGAGAGAATTTCTGTGGTACTCCACTGGTCATGTGTGCTGTATCTGAGATAATTCCTGTGGTACTCCACAAGTCATGTGTTCTGTGTCTGAGAGTATTCCTGTGTTACTCCACTGGTCACACGCACTATGTCTGAGAGTATTCCTGTGGTACTCCACTGGTAATATGCACTGTGCTTGAGTGTTCAGGTGGTATGTCACTGATCATGTTCACTGCATCTGTGAGTATTCCTGTGGTACTCCACAAGTCATGTGTGCTGTGTCTGAGAGTATTCCTGTGTTACTCCACTGGCCAAGTGTGCTGTGTCTGAGAGAATTCCTGTGGTACTCCACTGGTCAAGTGTGCTGTGTCTAATAGTATTCCACGGGTAATATGCGCTATGTCTAGGAGTACTCCTGTGGTACTTCACTGGTCATATGTGCCATATCTGACAGTATTCCTGTGGTACTCCAATGGTCGTGTGCTGTGCCTGAGAGTATTCCTGTAGTATTTTACTGGTCATGTACTCTCCTGTGGTACTCCACTAGTCACGTGCACTGTATCTAGCAGTACTTCTGTGGTACACCACTTTTCATGTGCTACATGTAACTGTATAGCAGTTCATTTTTAATTGTTTTAGCTTACCCAGTACATCTTCATATGGTAATGCTTTAAATGCCCTGTTGTAGATGAAAATATGCAGTGTGAACTGTCAGTCCTTCATCCAGGACATCTGTTCAATGAAAGTTACCAAGTTAGAAAGTATGACCTTCCCCTCATAATCCCTACCATAATTTAATGTTCTCCAATACTAATTATATCAGTAACTGACATTCATATAAGGAAAAACACCTAATTTAACATCCCAACGCTATGTATTAAAGCAGTTTGTTCTTTGTTGGGCATAATACAGTGCAATTAGATTAACTGCAACTTTTGTTTGCCTTATACTTCAGTGATTAGAGCCCATGTTGGGCTGTAATTGCAAATTTTGCAAATGTTGATCCTTGGTGTTATTCTTTGTAATATAACAGTAGCAGAACTTCTTACTTGCACTGACAACATCATATTAAATTTATAAGCAACACAGTTTTATGTCTAGGGCTCCCTAATCTCATCTTGCATTTGAATTCTTGTTGCCATATTGTTAGCTTTCATAGTGTTACATTACACACCCCATTTTAGACACCCCCATTTTACTTTGTTTTGTTTTGCAAAGCCTTACTTGGATTAATACTACTTCCTGTCACATTTTTGGTGATTTATGCAATCCTGAATAGGGTTACTAACTGTCCTTATTTGTGCAGGACAGTCCCTTTTTGAGCTGTTGCTTCTAACAGAAAAACATAAAACAGTTGGACATGTCCTGTGACTTTATGACAAAAAATATTTTCTAACTTTCCTGCAATACTTGCATAGAACAATTATTTGTGTGTGGAAGACATATGACACGAAATAGCAGAAATAATTAAAATTAAACAAAAGTTAACTTTTATTTTTTAACACCTTTATTGAATTATTATATTAAGATATAGGCAAACATACATTTATATAAAAGAAAACAAACCATATTAAAAGGTTCCCTGTTACAAACATTATACCATTACATGTATTCTTTTATATAACTATCATTAATCCAGCATTACATAAATTCCTCAATTCCTGCCTTCCCTTAAACCCCACTGTTCCTCCAAGACATTATTTACAAATATTGTTCCCACAATCTCCATATTTTTTCTATGTAATTTGCTCATACCCTTTTCTAAAGATCCCACTTCTAGTTCTTTTATCCTTGTTATAATAATCAATACTTCAAATACAGCTGGTTTAGACTTTGATTTCCATTTTGTAGTAATTGCTTTTTTGGTGGCCATCAAAATTAAACTTAACAAGGCCTTACGATGTCTAGGCAATTTAGACCCTACATTCCAGCTCAAAAAATCATTTCCTTAGTTACACCCATTTGCTCACCCAATATTTCTGCTAGAGTATTCTGTAGGAAAGTTTTAAAGTCTGCCAACTCATTACATTCCCAAAACGTATGTTTCCAATTTCCTCTTTCTTCCCCATCATGCCTCTAACATTTGCAATCTATCTGAGGGAAAAATCCTTTGGAGTCTCCTTGGGGTATAAAAACACATATGCAAACCCTTCCAAGCAAAAATGCCAAATCTTCTAGACTTTGTTGCATATTTGGGAGCCATGAGTGAACTTTTATTTCGACAAAAAGTCAAGTCCAGTCCTTTGCACTGGTCGAGGTTATATTCTTTGCCCTGTAACACCTCATTTCTTTAAAAATGTCCCACCTTGGGCATTTGAAAAGGTGGCAACCCTAGTCTTGACCACACCGATTACAATATTACAGCCATATTCTAAGATATATGTCTCACTTGTCCCTGATTTTGCAGAACGTCCATGATTTTGACTCATGCTTTGTCCTTTCCCTTGCATTTTTGTGATTACAGACGGCCATGTCACCCATTAGAGTTTCCTTCTTATTGTTCAGAAAATGCACGCTGATGCACTGCCTCCTGTTCTATTAACATTTACGTGAATTAGAGTAATATTTAAAAATGTCCATCATTTTGGGCCTTTACCCATTGTTATTTTTGACTTTGCCCAAAAGTCTTGAGGAAAAGATTGAGAGGAAGATTCTTGGCTAGCATTTATGTTACTGCACTTTTATAGAACAGTATAGCTTTCCTTTAGACACCTAGATGCACAAATTTATGTTACTGCACTTTTATAGAACAGCATAGCTTTCCTTTAGTCACCTAGCTGCACAAATTTATGTTACTGCACTTTTATAGAACAGCATAGCTTTCCTTTAGTCACCTAGCTGCACAAATTTATGTTACTGCACTTTTATAGAACAGCATAGCTTTCCTTTAGTCACCTAGCTGCACAAATTTATGTTACTGCACTTTTATAGAACAGCATAGCTTTCCTTTAGTCACCTAGATGCACAAATTTATGTTACTGCACTTTTATAGAACAGCATAGCTTTCCTTTAGTCACCTAGATGCACAAATTTATGTTACTGCACTTTTATAGAACAGCATAGCTTTCCTTTAGTCACCTAGCTGCACAAATTTATGTTACTGCACTTTTATAGAACAGCATAGCTTTCCTTTAGTCACCTAGCTGCACAAATTTATGTTACTGCACTTTTATAGAACAGCATAGCTTTCCTTTAGTCACCTAGCTGCACAAATTTATGTCACTGCACTTTTATAGAACAGCATAGCTTTCCTTTAGTCACCTAGCTGCACAAATTTATGTTACTGCACTTTTATAGAACAGCATAGCTTTCCTTTAGTCACCTAGCTGCACAAATTTATGTTACTGCACTTTTATAGAACAGCATAGCTTTCCTTTAGTCACCTAGCTGCACAAATTTATGTTACTGCACTTTTATAGAACAGCATAGCTTTCCTTTAGTCACCTAGCTGCACAAATTTATGTTACTGCACTTTTATAGAACAGCATAGCTTTCCTTTAGTCACCTAGATGCACAACCAGTATGGCAGAAGAAGAATAGATATCACCTTAAGTCTGAAGCTACCGCGTGATCACAAAGAGCGGGACAGAAACAGCAAGATTCAAAGGTTCATAGGATCATAGGTAAATACTTGGTTAGTTGCCCTTGCGGGTTATTTTAAGCTAAGTCAATTTCCCTTTTAAAGGTAATAATCAAACCTTGTGCCTTGTGTTTGTGAGGTGAACACCTTAACCATTTTACCATCCCCCAACCCCCAGGTAGCAGTCCTGTAGCATTTTAATTGCTGACTTCTTAAGAGGCATTGTGATTGTGTTACAGGTACTGACTTTGTGATTTTTTTCTAAAAGTTAAGGGGACATTTAGTATCATGGATGATTATATGAGAGACAGTGGACAAAATGCCTATGCATAATAACAACTCTATTACTACAGAAATGAAGTTTTGTTTACTGCCCATCTCTGTAGTGTTGATTTTATAATAAACTGATCTTAAATCCTTCTGTTTTTGTTAGTCACATTCAGTCTTTAGTCTGTTATATTTCACTTAATGGTGCTTTACCTGTAAATACAGAGACTATTAGATTGGCTGACCAGGACACTTTTTCTACCCTGTGATCTCCGATTTTGGATATATCCCAACTGGTAATTTCCATCATTCCATTCATAAGACTACTACTATACAGACATTGATTAATCTGATATACTACCAGGACAGGCCTTATGCAGAGGCCAAGTAGGCAGCTGTCTATGGCACAATGCTTGGAAAGGCACTCTTTCCCATTTATTTATTTATTCATTTTAGAGAAAAGAAATGTCATTTCTTCACTGTAAAAAAACTAGTCAAAATAGGGGAAGCCACCTCAAGCAGTCGACCTGTAACGAGTGGTATACCCCAGGGATCGGTCTTTGGGCCCTTGTTGTTTGGGATATACTTTTCTGAGGTGCAGGCCAAAAACAGTGGGCTATAGCTGACCAGGTTTGCAGATGAATGTAAGCTGGGTGCTGTCATCAGTTCCCCCTAGTAATGTGGACATCCTCCAAGAGGGTCTCACCCAAACATATGACTGGTGCCAGAAACATGGCCTCAAACTGAATGCCAAAAAATGCATCATCATCCCCTTTGGGGAGAGTGATGTCCCCACAAATAATCAAATTGGTAACAAGGGCCTAAGAATGCAATCAGTCTTAAGGCACTTGGGCACCCAGGTTGATAGCAAACTGACTTCTGACCACCATATTTTCTCCATTGTATAGAAAGCTTTCTACATGGCCCAACTCATTAGTAAGGGTCAGGGGTGTAGCTAGGATTTTCAAATTTGTACTCACAGCTCTCAAACTGCTAACCCCCTCCCCAGCCAAGCTACGGCCATTCTCGTAATTCACGGTTCGCTCTTTTGGTGTTGATGAAGAGGCATTCGCTGTAATGCCTCTTTAGTAATATAATATAGATTCACTCAAACTCGGTTCCTTGACTTGAAAATGAACCTGAAAGCCAGTTCTTTGAAAAATGCAGCATGGTAGTTGGGGTAGAGGATTTATGCTTTTGTTTTCTGTAACTAAGGTACAGGTTTTGAGCTTGAGTAAATTACTAACCACCTGCTACCCCTAACTAGGGTGTTTCATTCACACACACACCCCTACCTACCTCTTAGTGCAAGAAATATGGACAAAGCCTAAAATAAACAGGGACAGATATTAAATAATGCTCTTGTGAACTTAGAAAGTTGCTAGAATAACAGGATTTGTGCTAGTATGAGAAAGCTGCTAGAATAACAGGATTTGTGCTAGTATGAATTTTTCTAAAGGACATGAAGTCTGAAACTCAAACATCTGTCATTATTTAGCAACTTCAGCCTTCAATGATTTTCTAGAAAAATCACAAAATTTATGAGGAACAGACGTAAAATATGGGGCAAAAATCTGGACATTCTGCAAAATTTGGACAGTTGAGAGGTATGGTACCTACCTACCATACACACACACACACACACACACACACACACACACACACACACACACACACCTCTCAACCTCTTAGAGCAACAAACCCATAAATAAAAATGAGGCAAAGGCCCACAAATAAGGACATTTTTTTAAAATATTGCTCTTATAAACTTAGAAAGATAATAGAATAGTAGTAGGTCTTGCATTAGTACGAATTTTCTGAAGGCATGAAATCTGAAACTCAAATGTCTGCCATTATTTTCTAATTTCAATCTTTAATGATTTGCCACTAATTTGCCAGATAAACGCAATTTTATGAAAAACGGACCAAAAATGTGATGCAAAAATATAAAATTGCCAGACAATACAGCTGGGAACCTGTCAAAGAAGGGGCACCATTTTAAAATGAGCACTGTTAACTTGAGCAGCTGACAAAATTAGAGAATCTACATTTCTGAAATAAAAGTAATGTATAACTCTGATCATTAGTTATTTATAATTGTAAACCCTCCATGTTTTCTCCAAAATTGCTATTTTGCGGAGGGATTATTAGGGGGAGAGCAACATTTTGAGCCAAAATTGGGGACAGTTGAGAGGTTTGGATATTCCTAATTCTATAAAGCGATTTATTTGCACATACCTCTCAACCTCTTAATGCAGGAAATCTGGACAAGGCCAAATATATTGGGGGAACATACAAACAGTACTAAAAATTGGTCTTGTATAAACTTAAGACAGTTGATAGAATAACAGGTCTTGCTTTAGCATGCATTTTTCTGAAGATTATGACGTCTGAAACTTAACGTCGGTCATTATTTAGTGACTTCATTCCTAAATGATTTGCCAGAAAAGTTTTACTTTGCATTTTACAGCACAAACACCAATAAATATCTGCTAAACAAAGCAATGCAGTCTCACAATGAACTAGACTTAGCATTAAAACTTCTCTGCCCTTGAAACTCGCATTCATTGAAACAGCATTGAAACCCACATTCAAAGAAAATACATTTTGCCAGTAGCAGATAAAGATTAACTTTTGGCTGTTTTCAAATCATAGGCCCCTTACACATGAAACATACATGTGCTCTTTGATACACCTTCCTGATTGTATTAAATTATATTCCTTGTACAAATCAGTATAGTTGTCAGAGACCGTTTTATATTTATTGTTTTGAACATTTTTCCAGTAAGCAATGAAACAAAATGCATGCACCAATAATGACAAAACAGCCCAATTCAGAACATTACATCATAAAAGTCTACTCAAACTTCTACAGTCCACCAGTATCAGTAAATATGCACAATCTCTGAACTAGTAAAAGCCATCTACATAATTCCACAATAAAGAAATCTGTAACTAATGAAGAGGCTGCTGCTAGCAAACAACATTATATTTCATGGTTTCATCTACAAATAAAGTACCTGTTGCCCTTGAGGAATAAATTGCCTATGTTGCATTAAAAAAAATGATACGCTAGTAATATTGCAATAGGGAATGGATGGAAAACTGATAACAGGTTCATAGTTACTACTAGATATCTTCGCCAAAAAGGACTACAGCATCCATCCCCCCCTTTACAACACAGTACAGTATCAGCAATGCATCTACCTCCTGTGGGAGAAGAACCCACAGCCTTCTGCATCAACAGCAAGTACACTAGCTGTTGTGCTATTAACAGTACAAGCCAAATCAGCATAAGCAGCACTAAACTTTAGTTCCCCTGCAGCTCTCAGCTCCTTGTAAAATGTACTTGACACTCAGCTGTATCTCTGAACTTTGCAGCACAAGAAATCTGGAAAAAGCCAACATTTATTGGGGGGGGGGACAAAAGCCCAAAAACTAGGGACACATTTTAAACATTGATTGTATAATTTTGGAAAGTTGCTAGAATAAAATGCTGTGTTTCCACCATGCATGTCTTGAACACAGAACTATATACACTACAGTCAGTGCAACATACCACTATGCTAAATCAGCAGTTTGAAAAATCGGAAGACTGAAACTTAGTGGCTATCATTTAGATAGCTCTCAACCTCTTAGCACAAAAAACCTGGACAAACAAAGCCAATAATGAGGGAATACAAATTCAGTTCTCACTTCACACCTTAGCACAAAAAACCTGGACAAACAACAAAAACAGTAATGGGGGAATCTGTACTTTTCCCCAACATTCAGTATAACAAAAACATATTTCTCCTGTTGCAGAAACCAGTGACCTGCAGAACAAGATCTGTGAAGTGTTAACAATTCTTGGGTTGCAATGCTAGCTCTGACACCTCAGGAAGGGCTTGGGCAGGGTGCGCCAGAGTTCATAGCATGGGACTAAAGATGACAATCTTTACAAAAGCCTGGACACTTTATATTTTCTTTGGCTTGAGTTGCAAAATATCTCTGAATAGCTTATAAATGGCTCTGAGAGGAATGTTTATGATCATCATTCAGGGATAAAATACCAGCACACCTGCTACAGAAGATGTTTAAGATACTTGTGTTCCACACTGCTGCTATCATAACTCTCAATTTTTCAGATTTTCACAGAATGTCCAGATTTGTGCTTCATATTTTTGGTCTGTTTTTTATAAAATGTATGTTTTTCTGGCAAATCATTTAGTATTGAAGTCACTAAATATGACGTACATTTAAGTTTCATGCTTTACATTATTCAGAAAATACATGCTAACATAGATCGTATGATTCTAGCAACCTTCTAAGTTTATAAGAGCAGTATTTTAAAAATATGTCCATATTTTTTGTGCCTTTGTCCCCCATTATTTTAGGCTATGTCCAGAATTATGTAAAGAGCTGTAGCGGTATGACTGATATTGTATTTCAGTGAGATAGGAAAACATCATCACTTCCATATGTTTAGCATGACCAGTACAAAAAGGCTTGAAATGGATTCTGGTAAGGAGAAAAGAAAACACTAAAACATGATCTCGTTAATATGTCAGGTCCCATGACAGCCACGTTGTGGAAAACATATTAAAATCTTTTAAGAAAAACCTAGAGTTATTTTAATGCATTAAAATGACTGAGAAAACAAAGATATAATGAAAAACACACATGTTTGAGTTAAGCTGTGGTGTTTTCCTTTAAAGGCATGCAAAGGGAATTTCATTATCATATGATGCAATTGTCATAATGAACCACATTAACTTGAAAGCATAATTACAACATATTGTGAAAAGTGTTTTCTTCTTTGAAAAATAATGAAATATAAAAACATTACTAAGGTACTCTTCACAACTTGGTAATTCTCATTCTTAAAATACTCAATCGATATGTTGTCATTCAACCCAGAGAAAACTCTGGCATTGAGCCTTTATTGCCAAATTCGCTCTCTATATTCAAGCCTTTTCCCCCCCCAAAGAGCAATGATTGGGGGCTTAAAGAAATCATATTATCAAGAGAAAAAAATCCCACCACATGCTTTGTTTGTTAAGCATCTCCACCAGTCTGAATCTAGCAGATTATATTTTAGTTGCAGCTTTATGGAGGAGGTTAGGAATCAGGCCTCCTCAGTAAACTTTACCAGGTAGGACAAAATCCAATAAACTTGACTACGTAATCCTCCCAGTACAGTGACCCCTTTTAAAGCTTGGATGACTTTAAAAATGGAATGTCTAAATCTAGAGGCTTATCTATCCCTGACTGCGTCTGTAAATGGAATAAGACTATTAATAATGTATGCCATCTCTTAGATAAACAAGAAAGACTCAGTAAGTGCCATCACATGGCCTTATTAGCCAACAGTGTTAAGTCCAGCTGAAATCATATTGGGGGCAAATTATCTAAAACACTCAGTGACTTGCTATCTTTTACATTCTCAAGTTAAAGCTGATTGTGCCTCATTTGCTCAAAACTAAACACTCATCAGTGTATTCAAGGTCAAGAAACTTGAATACACAGACTCTCTGTAAATATAACTTCTCTGAATTTGTGCAGTCTTGGAGACAATATATTTCTGGTCTTTGGGACTGAACTTCCATGGCAGGGAATTCAGGAAGGCTTTCCCCCTGCTTGAATCCCTTTTTTTAAACTCGCTGCTGATTGCATGTATTTCTTGATTTGAATGATCAGCAACAAGTTAGTGATACTTGAGCAGCTCGTGTTCAAGTTGATAAAGTCAATCCTTCCAAGACTGCTGTATCACGAGAGCTGTGGCATATAGGTTTATGCTGGGGAGCCCCATTTCCCCATCATGAGTTGGAGCTCAAGCAATAAAGTGATGCCTACCTTGCCATATTTAGTGATTAACACTGGGTGATGTAGGCATATGTGAGCCCCTGAGGAAGGAAAGTATCCAGTGTTGTTGAGTGTACCCAACAGTGAGAGAGATAACCAGATTCAAGTGCAAACATTTGTGAGCAGCCAATCCCTTAGGGAGCTTTATTTTAGCACAGGGATTGGCCTATAGTTCTTTTTTTGGTACACTCTAACAACTGAAAAAAAATTAAAAATAACCGGTAGTGTAACCAGTTGTACACACACACACACACACACACACACACACACACACACACACACACACACACACACACACACACACACACACACACACACACACACACACTTACCTGTTAATCCCTTAATGATAATCCATTTGTGATTAGCTATGCACATTTCCCGCTCACACACAAGAACCCCTTACCAGATAATCCGTTCACCTTCCACAGTGATAATCCATTTGTGATTAGCTATGCACATTTTCCAGCCGGACATGACGTGATGATGTAATTCCGACTGGCTGGTATATAAATGTAACTTAAAGGAGCCACGCTGTTTTTTTTAATTAAAAAAGCTACCCCCTCTTCTAAATAAATTGTACTGAAATCAGTACAGTACGTACACCTCCCGACGTCCCTGGTAAGGGTATCTCATCCAGGGACAAGGTGGTCATAACATCCCTGTATTCTTCCCTTATAAGACCCATCCCTTTCAGCATGTACCTCACAAAACCCATGCAGCAGCTGGAGGTATCACAGAGATTCCTCACCAGGAGAATCCAGGGCCTTAAACATCTACCCTACACAGATAGGCTAAAGGCCCTGTCCCTCTATTCAGTCTCCTACAGACTCCTCAGAGGTGACCTCTGTCTGGCATACAAAGCAATCTCAGACCCCACCTTGATGGACCTGCTGCATATCTGTAAGTCAAGCTCCACTCAAGTAACCCACACACTTGATCTCAACCTGGTCTGTGACATCAACAGGACTTGTTGGCAGGACAGATTTGTGTTCCAGAGACTCCCCCTTCTGTGGAATAGACACTCACTCCACATCAAGCAGAGTACCTCATTAATGCTTTTTAAGCGCAACTTGGATAACTGGATGGGGAACAGAAAATGCATCCCTGGGATTCCACCTGTGTTCCTGCTGGACAGGGGCATTAGATGCTGACCTGTCAGAACATGGGTTAAATTCTTGGCTAGGTTTGTAAGGGCCTCAGGGCCAATAGCCTAGTAACTTCCTATGATCCTATAAATATGATGCTATAAATAAAATGTGGCGCCCTGCTAGAACAAAATGCACCTGCCACCACAGTATGACGGGCAGCCCACAGGGGGAGTGCTGGACTTGACTTGATTATTCATCTGATACAACATGTAAGACTTGAGCATTGTGAGATCATGGAGCAGAGACACTGCAATGTTTAAATGGCATGTGAGAATTCTGTGAGTTGACAGATTGCATCAATATGATGCATTTTTTAAATAAAAATCATAAATCATTACTGCCTGGCTTTATTTATTCTGGATAGATGTGAGGAATGGTGCAAGACAGTGACAGAGAGGTGAATATTATTATTATTTTGATTATGCTGGCAGTAATCAACCAGATATTTCTGCAATATATATACACACACACACACACACACACACACACATATATATATATATATATATATATATATATATATATATATATATATATAAAATACACACACACACACACACACACACGCACGCACACACGCGCACACACACACACACACACACACACACAAAACTTCTTTTTTGTAATTTGTATGAAGCAAATTTAAATACTTTAATGTGTAGTGACATGTCTGTGTGGACTGAGCTAGCAAATGTGAAACTTATTACATGGCCATCATACCTCATGGATATAACTGTTGAATGGGCATACCTCTCAAATGACTTCCAAGGTGGCTGCACACTAATCAGCAGCATAGTTTCAGCTCTCTCAGCGTGAAAACAGAAATTGAGAAAAAGGAGTGCCATTGAAAATGTTTTTGGGGGGTAAAATTCAGCTACTGACTAGTAAATACACTGCCTGGATGGCAGTTCCAGCAAAGAATTTGGAAAACCTAAAAGAAAGTCATCCAGAAAAGGTGAAAAGAAAACACTGGGATGGCTTTTGCAGATGTCTAGCAAAAATCAGTTAAAGTTTTGGCTTTGGTTCAAGAGATAGCTTCCAGTAATTTAGAGGAAAAAATAAATCAAATGTACTTGGAGATGATTAAAATAAATGAAACATTGAAGAAATATATCAATTCAAACAAAAAAGGCAGGAGAAAATAGAAGAAGCATTCACTAGCCATTCAGATGAACAGCTATAACTGTAAAAATCAGACACTGACATGAAGAAAAAGCTGGCTGAATATGAGGTTTCTCAAGAAGAGCTGTTTAAAAAAAAATAGTAGAGTTAGAAGACAGAGCACACACAGAAAACCTGTTGTGGCAGAGAAACTGGGGGGAACAGACGTATTAATTTTATGAAATCACAAATAAGCTACTGGACTGGTGCTCCACAGCAGAATTTATTAGTACAGATGTAATCATACCAGCAGAAATATTTGATCCTGACAAAACTGTGACAGAAGGGCAAAGTAATAAAAATTGGAGACAGCAGAGGGTTTGTAGAAAATGATTATTCACTGTACACTAGGCAGAAGAGAAGCAAATTTAGCTTAGCAATCAGGAAATATGAAGAGGCTAGTGGGAGATTCAAGCTGCTGTATCCAGCTGTCTTCAAAATGTTTTTCCTTTAAGATCAAAGTAATTTTTGATGCAGAACAGGCTAAAGAGGTAATAAAACCAGTTTATCCAACAAAAAAGTAAGTCAGGAAGCAGAAGGGGACTTTGCTTCTCATTCTTCTGATGGTAATGGTCATAGAGAGAGACTTTGCCAGTGAAACCTTTTCCAATTCTCCAAAGGAAAATACTTGAGAGAAAGAAAAAAAAAACACAAGAGTTGGCAAGAAGAATTGGCAGCACCTTGGACTTGAACCAGAGTCTGGTGTTGGGAGATTGAGATGAACAGAAAGAAGACCAGCAAATCTGAAATTAGAGGATAAATGGAACATTATAAAATTCCTTATCACATTTGTGAATTATGGTTTTGCAAGAAAAAGTGGATGAAAAACTCTGGACTTTTGTTGACTTTATTAAACCTGTGGGTGGAATGTAAAGCATATACCCCACCTTATATTCTTAATGTTTAGAAGGACACTAAAAGGGGAAAACAATTTGTTCTTATTATTAGTATATGTATAAAACATTTCATGATACAAACTGCATGCAATTTATAGTAAAACAGTTTTGTATAGTGTGTAGTCAGGGGTATTTTAAATGGGGAGGGGTTCAGTGACTGTTGTACATGTTAAATATATTAAAGTAAACCAAGTACTTCTTAGTTGTAAGAAATACAGGTTTTACAGTATAACAAGATAAACAAAGGCTAGACAAACTCAAGTTTAATGATCATATGCTGTGATCTTGGGCTGCTGGGATTGGGGTGGGGGTATAAAAGTGCACTGATTATATAATATGTGGAATAAGGATATTTTCTGTTTTAATTTACAAGGGTAAATGTTCAGATTACTATATTTGGCTTACACCATAAACAGGAATTTTTGTAAACATGTAGGCTTTAAAAATAAGACAAAATGATGAACGTCATGAAAATGCTAAGCTTCTTACAACTGCAAAGATATTAGCTTGTTTGTTTTCCAGGGGCAAAAGTTTAGTGGAATTATGATATCTGCAGCTAAGGGCATCTGTGCATTATTTTCTGAGTGAAATTTACAAACACAAATTGCTGACTTAATTTCCATGGAGACAAGTTGTCTGCAGGTGAAAGCAGCTAATTTTGAGAATTCTAAGTATTCATTGTTGAGGGAAATACAAAATTTAAAGGTAGAATGCAAGCAGTTCAGTGAAAAAATTAAGTTTGAAATAATGGGAAGTGAATAAGAGGTAATAACCTCCATAGCAGCCTTAATACTTTAATGCAGTTAATAGAACAGTGTTCACTTTGGTTTTATTTAAAGATAGCCAGCACACTTTTGAAAGGGCTAAACGTTAATGTTTTCTGAAAGTATACAAGCTGTTATTCATATCTGGGAGGAGAAGAGAGATAAGAAAAGAACAAACAGCAATTAATGTAAGTGGGAGCACAGACGATACCATGCACATTTAGCATTAGGTTGGCTGTATGATGCTGACATAATTGATACAGACCCAAACTACAATTTTTGCTGGGCACTAAAAAGATGAAATTGAAGTCTCCAAAAATAATTATGTTTTTTTTTTTGGAGATATGCACTTTCTCTATAAAGGTCTTGAAGAAAACGAATAGAAAGTTGGGACCTGCTGGAGGGAAAGTATGCCAGGGCTAGTGTTAAGAGACACGTGTGGTTATTGTGGCTATTATCTAGTAGGGTAGGTTAGCAATGGTGTGTGTGCGGGAGTGGTGGATTGGAGTTGTAACTGTTAAGTTCAGTTGGTCTTTGCGAGGGACAGATGTACCAGCTCTCCTTCTGCTTCCCAGATATACTTTTATTTTGGAAAAATGTGTTGTCAGCTGGGGAATGGTCTTTAATCTGTGCTTTGGTGATTCCCATAATATATGGGTTGTGGGCATAGAGCCAGAAATTGAGAAAATCATCTTTGTTCATAATACCATAAGCAATCATATGGCATCATCTTTGTGCTGCTGCTTTTGTTGTTATGCTAATTTGTGGAGGGGG